>NC_083228.1:130412884-130712884 GCF_032191835.1 Heteronotia binoei | reverse complement strand
GTGCAACAATATATAAAATAAAGTTTGATAGTTGTTCAGATTCCTGGAGCATAGGACTAGTTGTAATCGTATAAATTTATTCTCAAGAGAACAAGTACAAGCTAGAGGCCTGTGAGTGATCATTGGAGGGCAATGATTCAGATATCCCAATGTACTCCCCCAAATCTACCCCTTCAAAATTCTAAACACCCTTTCTGTGCCACCAGGAACATATTCCGACTGTTTTAGGGGAACCCCCCCCCCTTTGATAAATTTACAGGCGGATATTTTTCTGTACACTTGAGTTTGTAGAAGTCATCTTGCCCAGAAATAGCCTAGATCTGCAGCATTTGTTATTACAATTGAGGCCAGATACTTTACTACTAGAAGGAATGGCAGCAAATTTCTTGAATTTGCTAGCAAATACCTGAAGTCTATTTATATGATCCTTCATACTGTAAGTGACATACAGCTTATGTTGGCAGTTGCTAAAAGAAAAACTGCTAGCCATGATGACATCCAAAGATTTTTGTAGTGAGTAAAACATGTTTCTGCATTGTGGGAATGCTCAGATGTTTTGCAAGAGGTTGTATCTCCATATTACAAGAGATCATCTCTCCAGATTAGGCTCGTAACAGAATCTAGCTACCTGTTATGTTTACAATATGAGAGCAGAGTTCAGACTATTGAGAATTTTGAAGATGACCCTACCAAAGCATAGAATTCACAACATATATAGTGAGGTGAGTGCCACTGTCTACCTCCAGCAGGTAATTCCCACTGCCCTCCCCCCAGTCCCAGGAAAAATTAACCACTAAGAAAAGAGTTAAGAGGAAATACACAACCATGAGAGAAGATTCCTTCTTCACTGCATGCATGACTTTTTGTGCTTGTTGATGGAGTCTTCTGAATTCTCAACAAAGAAAGCTCTCATGTGCTGAAGCTGTTCTTTTATGGTGATAGTAGTGTGTAGCCAGGCTCTCAGTCAGTGAGAACTGGTGTGACATTCAGGAATAGTTCTTTGGCTTGAGCAACAGATTTATGCATATTCCAAATAAATGCTTGGAGTTATGTGTTTGCTAGTACCAAAGCAATCATCTGTTGAGGGAAGAAGGAAAGGTACCTGGATTCTGTAAAAGTCCTCATGCCCTGAAAAGTGATTGGTACTGTCGAAGAAAGCAATATCAACTATTGGTTGGTAAGTGCATATCTCATTTGTTCCCACCAAGGAGAACTACATGTACAGCCTTGAGTATTGGACGACAATAATCTATGTGTCATCCTTTTGTGAGGCACTAGATTGATGTGTGAAGCCTGCACTGGGCCACATTTAAATTGGGATGTGGGCAGCAACCCTCAATCAGTCTGCATGAATTACAGGGAATGAATTGCCTTCAGCTAAGCACATTCAATTAGTCTCAGAGAACCTTGACCCAGGTACTAAAAATCACAATTATATAATTGCCCAACCATCTCTAGGTAATTGGTTACACCATATACCCCAAATGTACATAAGCCCAAAGTTGAGCAGATTTAGAAATGCATTGCCTAGTACAGATAATCTAGACTGAAAACAGCCTGGTCTGTCAAGATATTAATCCAAACTCTTTGCAATTACTTTGACTTAAAATCCACAGTATTATAATTTTCAAAAAGTGATTTTTAGTTCCAGATATATGAACATGTTCCAGATGTATTTTATTATTTTTTTAAAAAATATATAGAATTACAACAAGATTAAAACTGGAGTGTCCAAAAGATGGGGATTTTTTTTAATCTCTCCAAAAATGTAGTACAGGCTGGAGAGAGTCTATAGTTGTAAAAGCCACACGCAGGTCATAGATCAAAAATATGTGGAGGTCCGCAACATGCAGAGCTTAAAAAGGGGGGGAAATGTCACATTCTTTCATTTCCAGCATAAGAAATGGCCAACTTGTTCAGGGCAAATAATTGTTTGAACTGAGGATTTTATTATTAATCTCTGAAGACTGCTGAATTTAGGGTCACAGTAAGGGTTGATTAGGTACAAGGTGCACAAAGCTCTCCTCTGTCGATGCTATTGAAAGAAGCAAGTAATTTAGATTCAGAATTGGTCTTGGATTGAAGCTCACTCCATTACCGACCATTTTCAATTTCAGCTATACAATAAACATCAAGCTCAGCAAGGAAATTAGTACATTTGGTAATGCATTGGGGGAGATGGGTGGGTCTTTCACAAGATGACACTTATCACCAAAGCTTCAGTTAATGAAACCCTTGAGTGGTATCTGCGTTTGACATATTTTGACATTTTTTGAAATCACATCCAGCGTTTTCTCTCTTTCTCTCTCTCTTTCTCTCTCTCTTCCCCCAACTCCAGTGACACAATGTTCTGCTTTATGAAGGGGGAAAATTCCATCTATCTTTAAAATAAATGCTGAAGAGCTGCAATATTATTGAAAAAAATTAAGGAGAGTCTGACTGCACCAGGAGAGAGAGAGAGAGAGAACAGCACACTTTTTTTTTTCTTTCCAAAACGTAGAAAATGCTGCTGGATAAATATTATTCAAACTGAATAGGGTGCCCAGACAGATGCATTTACACAAGAAATTTTGAGGCATCTAGAATGGATGTATGAGCTTGCTTTACTAGCTAGTATTATTTATGTTAGTATTTTTATTATTTATTTATTTATGTTTTAGCCACTGGCTAAGGCTGGTTAAAAACATTTAAATCATCTATAAGTGAATTTGTAGTAGAAATTATTATTATTGCTGTTCATGAAAATTGCATCATGCCTTTCTATTGTCAAGACAGCTAACAATTTAAAACATACATGGTAAAATTACATTCTATAATAATTAAAACCAATCCCCCCTCCAAAATATGAATCATCTGTTGAGGGAAGAAGGAAGGGTACCTGGATTCTGTAAAAGTTAAATTCATACAAAAGTTAATATACAGACAAAATATTAAAAAAAAACATAGGTTAGGAAGGAGGGATCATTGAGAGAATATCAAATGAAACAAAAAAAAATCTTCATCTAGCAGAAGATGGAAACAGAAGGGGACACAAGAATCTTCCTTGCAAGGGAGTACTGTTGTCATGTCTAAGAAGGCCTTCTCCTGGGTTACCATCCATCTTCTCTCACAAAGCAGAGGCACCCGAAGCAAGGCCTCCAAATATGACTATAACGTTTGGGATTAGGCAGTCCTTCAGGTATGTCTAGACATGCATCTCATTAAATTAGATTTTATAGACATGCATCCCATTAAATTACTTTTCAGCCCCTCTTATTTATGTTCCATGATTCCACAATCACAGTAAGCATACTAAGAAACTGGTATTTATTTTTCTTTTTTTTCAGTCACATAAGAACAAGAGAAGCCATGTTGGATCAGGCCAATGGCCCATCCAGTCCAACACTCTGTGTCACACAGTGGCCAAAAAAACCCAAGCACCATCAGAAGGTCCACCAGTGAGGCTAGAAGCCCTCCCACTGTGCACCCCCCCCCCAATCACCAAGATTACAGAGCATCACTGCCTCGGACAGAGAATTCCAACAATATGCTGTGGCTAGTAGCCACTGATGGACCTCTGCTCCATAAGCTTAACCAATCCCCTCTGGAAGCTATGCTTGTATCACCTGTCCCCTCCTCCCAAAAAAGCAAGTTTTACTTCTTAAGGCCAAAAGCTAAGTTTGAAAATGCTTAAGAAAAGCTTCAAAGCCCAAAGAAATCCTAAAATCTCCCTTGGGTTATAAGGTGCAGCTTTAGTACAGTCATTTCATGGGCAGCATCCTGGATGCCACCTTGTCTATGGAGGCCCAGGTCACAAAAGTTGCCAAGCTAGTGTTTTTTTCCAACTGCACTAGGTTAGGCAACTGGCTTTCTACCTGTGTTGCCCCAACCTTGTCACAGTAATCTACACAATGTTCATCTCCAGGATAGACTACTGTAATTTGCTTTACACTTGCGCCTGACCCAGATGCTCCAACTGATCCAGAATGTAGCCACATGGGTCCTTATGGAGGTCCCTCGGATGGTGCACATTCAACCTGTCTGCGTGAACTGCACTGGCTTCCAGTGGAGCACCAGATGCAGTTTAAGGTCTTGTTTTTGACCTTTAAGGCCATCCATTGTTAAGGGACCCACATAACTTCAGAACCACCTCTCTCAATAAGCCCCTGGAAGACTGCTCTTCTAGTAATCCTTAATGGCATACAACCCTGGAAGAGTGTTACACTCCAGCAATAAGAACCTCTTGGTGATCCCCAGCCTGAGAGAGATCTGGCTGTCCTCGACTAAGGCCAGGGCGTTTTCAACTCTGACCCTCACCTGGTGGAACTTGTTGCCAGAGAACATCCATGCCCTATGGTATCTACTACCTTTCTATAGAGCTTGCAAGGCAGAGATGTTCTGTCAGGCATTTGGTAGAAGACAGTGATGGCCTGGAACTCTCATACCTCTGCCTCCCCTCTCCCTCATTCCTCCACATCCCCCCCCCACCCAGGGGGGCTGAAAACGTGTTGTCATCTTGGATATTGTTCTATCACTGTTAAGTATTTTAATGTTGTTTAAATCTCATTATCTATCATATTCTTCCTTGATGTAAGCCACCCTGAGGGAAGGGTGGCCTAACAAGTAGAATGAAATAAATAAATATGTAGCAATTCCCTTTGGATAGCAAAAGCAGGATATTTAAGTTAAATATACATATCGAGTAAGTAATATCTTCTTGGCTTAGAACAACCATCTATGCACATGTGTGAGGGTAGAGACAATCACTGTCGTAATTACTTCTAGCAACCCAAACCATTGTTAAATTAAAAGTCCCATATTTCTTTTTAAAGCTGTCTAGAACCAGACTTGGGTAAAAATGAAGATGCAGACCGTTGTTCAGCTGAGCAATAACCACTATAGTTTTATATATTGATAAGAAATATTTATACCCTGCTTGTCCTGCATGGCTCAAGGCAGCTTACAATTCGAAACTAAAACCATACCCAACACAATAAAACCACAGGCACTCAAGCAGCCTCTCTATCCAAGCACTCTCCAAATGCTCTCATGGTTCTTTGATTTATAGAAGATTGTATGCAAGGGTGTGGGGTTTTATTTGGAATTTTCACCTGGCCCCCTTTTTCACATCCCTTTGCCAAACAGTGCTGATTTTCAATAGAGTGGGTGGCAAGGAAAGGGAAGTGTACCTTTCCCTTCTGGAACCTCCTGAGTTTGCCTGGTATTCCTTCATACTGGAATACATACCCAAATATACTTCCCAATTGAAAAGCACACAGTATGGAGAAATGCTATTGGTGTTCAGCATCTAAATGAACGCCCAAATGCAGATGTCATTCTTCTGCACTGCATGGGTTTAAATGGGATGAGCATCTCAATGAGAGAGTATGATCAGGCTGCCTCAACAACGGTGAGATTATATACAACCAAATCTGCTACAGAAAGTTATGCATATCTGGCCTATGAATAGGGGTGAAAATATTAAAGAGTACCAAGCAGAGGAACTTTTCATACCTACTTTTTTGCATCAACATTCCAACAGCAGTACTGAAATGAAAGGGCCCTACCAGACCATTGCAATCATGATGCAGGGCTTTTCTTGTAGCAGGAACTCCTTTGCATATTAGACCACACACCCATGATGTAGCCAATCCCCCAAGAGCTTACAGGGCTCTTAGTACAGGGCCTACTGTAAGCTCTTGGAGGATGGCTACATCAGGAGGGTGTGGCCTAATATGTAAAGGAGTTCCTGCTACAAAAAAAGCCCTGATGATGGATCATAGGAGAAGAGGTACTGCTTGTTCTGGACAGGGTAAATATAAGAATGTGATTATAGTTGGATTCAGCATATAGTTGGATTCAGCATTACTTGCGAAATCCCAGGTAACAGCTGGGCCCACACTTGTCTTTTCTTCTAATATTACTTCAAATGATATGCTGACTATATCATTATTGGGAGAAAGAAGCCAAGACGTTGACATTCACATCTCGGAAACCTTTAGGTTAAATCACTGCAGTTGGTTTGTGGGGAGGAGGCTGCCTTTTGTGGCAGCCCAGATACTGCAATTAGCACAGACTGCTACTTAAGCCAACACTCCCATATAAAGACTACTTGGAAATGATTACACCAGCTACACTAAGATGTCTGTTGTGGGGAGGAGGGGGAGAGAAAGGACATTGTAAGCCACTCTGAGACTCCAAGGTCATTTTCGCACTCACCTTAATCAGCAGCGACGACCCTCTTCACCGCGCAGGATCTGCGCGGATTTCGCACTAATTGCCGCGGAGCACCCAGAAGAGCCGGAAAGTCCCGGCGCTTTTGCGGCGCAAACGGAAACCGCCAAAAACCAGTTTCCGTTTGCGCCGCAAAAGCGCCGGGACTTTCCGGCTCTTCTGGGTGCTCCGCGGCAATTAGTGCGAAATCCGTGCAGATCCTGCGCGGTGAAGAGGGTCGTCGCTGCTGATTAAGGTGAGTGTGAAAACGACCCAAGTGAAATGCAGAGTATAAATATAACTCCTCCTCCTCTTCCTCCTCTTCTCCTCCTCCTTCCAGTTCAAGACGTTGAAGTTGAACTTTGATGCTATAATGGCTGTAATGGGACATGATTATTTTCATGAACGTTCCTTCTACATCAGTCCCTCCATCTGAACTCTACCAACAAGATCCTGCTGACAGTTCCATCGTATGTCCCTGCTGATCTCCAGAAGAATCACAGCCTTCTCTCTTGCAGCCCAAATATTTGCCAACACCTTCTCACAGGAACTGCCTTTGGCCCCCTCCTTGCGAGGCAACATAAAACCTTGGTTTTTGAATTGGATGAATGCGAGTTCAGCATCTCATGTTTTCTTACAAATCATACATTTAATTTTAGTTGTTTGGAATTAATTTTTTACTTAACTTTCTGTACGCTTCTTTGAAAGGTTTTATCATTTTAAAATAATAAGTGAACATATTTCTAAAATCTATAAGTTTGTAAGATGCCAGGGCTTTACAATGAAGAAAGAAACAAAGGATCTGGATGTCAGCTGCAGCCTCACTTATGTGTACCAGTTACCTGTGAAACGAAACAGTCTGATTCCCCAGATGTTCCTTTTTAATTTTTTTTAATAATTTCAAACCTCATATGCACAAAAAATAAGACTAATGGTGGCAAGTCTACACATAAGCATCTATAAAAGTTTTCCAAATATCTAAAAATATGTCCATATGCAATTGTCATCTATATGCCATATGTTCAAATGCTGATATGGTTGTAAGGTCCTCAGTCCATTTGATTATGGGAGGTGGATATTTATCTCTCTAGTTCTGTAATGTTCCTATTCAACTGACAAAATCAAGCCTAATGTACTTTGCCACATTCCTACCTAAAACTACAGGGAAAACTTGGTGGCACATGAGTCAACCACTCTCCTGTGGTTGGAAAAAGCTCAACCCTTTTCTGCAGGCACAAGACTGCCAGTTCATGGTTTATACTGCCCAGTTCTCTCCTTCTCTCTCACACACACACACAGATGCCCGCCTTGCCTCTACCAGGGTCAGGATCTTTTCCATCCTGGCCCCAACCTGGTGGAATCAGCTCCTTATGGAGATCCGGGCCCTACCTGGCTTGTTAGCCTTCTGTAGGGCCTGTAAAACGAAGCTGTTCCGCCAGGCTTTTGGATGAGGTGGCGGGCATCTACTTGTTAGATCCGTTGGCCTCCCCTGCGATATCACACTGTGCTACCACACCACTATATCACTCTGTTGAACCATCTGGCTATACGACTAACTCACTGTTGTGACTGATTTATTGTGATTTTATTGTAATTTATTGTGATTTATTGATGTACTCCACCCTAAGCCCCCATGGGGGAATGGGCAGAATATAAATAAACTATTAATAATAACAACAACAATAACACACTTCCACCCCATCCAAGTGTTATTTCAACCACTACAGCCTGTGAAAGCAGCTTGGTATTAGCAGGGGGTTGTTTTGTAGAAAAATAGGTGGTGGAGCTCATCCAGGGATTGCTATGCAGCTGCAATACTATTCAATGGACAAGGAGGTGGAACTCTCAGAAAGGCTCAGGAGGTGTACTCCTGTGAGCTCCCTTTGAATCTGAGGCCTGGGTATTAGTATTTTGTTGTTGTTGTTACCTGTGGGACACTTAGCTCCCCCCCCCCAGCACTACTCCATGTTCCATTGTAAGCTTTGCGGCCCAGCTTCCATAGCAGTCCATGCTTGACCAGGCTGCTTTTTGGAAAAAAATAAATAAATAAATACTTGCTGGGTATATGAAAGATCTTTTGTGTAGCTAGAAGGGCCCTTCTGGCTTCACAGGAAGCCCTAGTACCTGACTTTTTCTCCCCTGATGTGTGTCAGGTGTCTGGTGAGGCAAACATTTAGTCTTAAAGTGGATACTTTTAATAACTGCATCTGTTTCATGGAAGCACTAAACTATCAGATATATCCTGTGATTACTGACATTATTACAGCATTTATACATTATTGCAGTTTGAAATTATGTTGATTTGTTTTGATTTGTTACTTTTGCCACATTTGGAAGAAAAGGGGGAAAGAATGAAAGGTAGAGAAAAGCACTGGTTTTTTCTGTTTTAAAATAGAAAGAGTGAATGGAATGACAGCATGGAATCTCATAACCTTGAGCACACAAAAGAAAGTTAAATATGTATAAAAATGAGGAGGGGGTTCTGAAACTATCGGGGAGGGAATAAATAATTGCCACTGCCAGTCTAAAACTAGTTCTAACTAGTTCATGGCCCAAACACACAAGAATCAGCTCTCAGATCACTTTAAATGCTGTATTGTGACTGCTAGGATGCAAGACGGCTTTTTAAAAAAGAGGTCTGGGGTGGATGAGGCAGAAGATTTAAAGTTCATTCATTCTAAGGGGTTTGATATTTACTTTTTAGCTCAATTGAAAGCCTATGGAAATGATTATAGATTCATATATTTCAAAATCTCACACAGCTCTATTATTGTTCGTTTTTCCTTTATTTTGTCCTATTCAGAAGAGAGAGAACAATTAAAACAAAAATACAAAGCCATCTAATAGGCCATTTCTGAACTCGACTGGACTTACCAAGATAACACTTACAGCTTGAATTCCCAACCGGGTGGTCCCTCCCAAAGATATTTCCCCCTGTCATATGCGGGGGGTCAGCTTGAAGATTTCAGGGATGGGAACTGTATTGTAGAGGACAGCTACAACTGAAGACTCGCATTGTGCTGAGCGGCAATTTTTTAAATTTAAAATGTTGCCCTTGCATGTCACTGCTCTGCATATTTCTTGTGCCACTGTCAGGCGAGGTTTAAAGTGCTGGAGAGGGAACCCTGGGTTCGGCTGCCCTTGTGAAACCTCTCAGAAGGAATAATAGGAGCTGGATATCTTCTGAACCAAAAATAAATCCTGTACCACAAAAGAATTAGCACTTAATTTCTCCAGCATGTGTGGGATTCTCTTTCTTTCTGGCGTTCATCAGAGCTGTTTCCCATAACAGAATATTCTTGCTCTCCCACACTCTATTTGCCCCTTTCCCCTTAGTTTTCTGTTTTTATTAATAAAACTTGGTTAGTAGAATTTCACTTCTGTCAGACATGGCATCTGAACATGCAAATAAATAATCAAAACCACAAGTATTAGACAGTGACCAATCAACTGATTTTCCCAAATGAGGCTTTGATAAATGTCGATTAGGGGTGGCAGACTAGAGACATATCCACTTTTTAAAAGTAGTTTTATTGCTATAATATTTTGCCCATTATTCTCACTCAATTCTGGTTATTAAACCAGGGAAAGTAAACAGCAAGCCTGCAGATCATCCCCCCTCCTCAATTCCTGCTTCAAATTGGAAGAATCAAGCTTCACTACTTACCTGACTGTGTCTCTTCCAGTGGAAAATGAGAACTTAGCCCAAAGGCTTCACAGCTTTTGAAAAAAAATTTTTTACATTCAATAAAACAATTAAGATCTTGATTAAATCTTGGTATGATTACTAGAGAACTAGCAGATATGCTTCATAACAAAATTTATTTATTTGGTGTACCAATTTCAGACAGTTGTAATTTGCAGTCTCCCTCCATAGTTTTCCATTGTGGCTGACAAGCATGTAAACCCCATCATGACATAAAATGATGACCAAAAATTTATATCCAAGCTATTGAAAAAACTGTAGTTCATAGTAGCAGGAATAAACAGCAGTAACTGCAAACTAAACAACCAAACAGTAAACAAGTTTAAATTCTTTTTTCTTCTTTATTTGCAATCGAGTGACCCAGTAGTCTTGTGTTTAATATAGTAGTCATTAAAAGCAGCACAAAAAATTTAAAATAAAAAATTAAAAGCAGCATAACTTTAAAAAATGCATTTCCAAACTAAGATAAAGCAGCATCAGTCAAAACCTTTAACAACAATCAGACCTAGTTGTGGAGTTACAAAAATAAGAAGCTCAATAAAATGACTGAGTACAAAGGAATGCCTTTACTAGACACCCAGACTCACCACCATGTGGTAGGTTATAAAGTAGGATAACAGAGAAGACCATCTCCTTTTTAAGTGACCATCTCGGTACAGAAGGGAGGGGGGACGCATAAGCAAGACCTACAAGATGATCTCAGTTGGGCAAAAAGGCTCACATTAGAATAGGCAGTCCAGGAAGTTCTGTAGCCTGTTTAGGGTAATAATCTGAACTCTGAATGAGGTCCAGAAGCAGGCAGCCACTGCAGTTCTTTTAATCTGGTGAGATATTTATTTATTTATTTATTTTATTCCATTTGTATCCCGCCCTCCTCGCCTAGGCAGGCTCAGGGCGGCTCACATAGACATGCATGTGCATAAGTAAAAACAGTAATACATTAAAACCATAAACCATAGAATAATATAAAAACATAAAATATATAAAATATTTCGGTGCTATAATCTTAGTTTTCAATTCTCTGTAAGCCGATTTTACAGATTTCCTACAGCTTTTGCCAGATGGCCCATGGACAATCAGATCTGTGGGATCTCTTCCAATTGCATAATTCTTTGACTAATGCAGAGTTTTAGCCACAAATCATATATCTTTACTGCCAAGCAACCTGCAACATATATATTATACTAGGTTGGCAGGCTACAGGTCCAGGAAAAGAAAAGTCAAAAGGAGTTCTTCATTCTTTTGTGCTAGGTGTTCTGAATCAAAGGCATCGGCTCCTGGTCAGTAACTAATTTTGCCAGAGGGCCTCCTGCGAGGAGAATAAAGTGATGTACACTAAGAACCACTGGCTGCTCTGTTATTACAAATGCCTCTCCCCTGTACCTCTTTTTTGCCTCTGGGTTGGCAAGAGGGAAGAGGAGCAGCCAACAGCCCTTAGCAGAATTGGCTGAAGAGTCTCCAGTTGCAGACCCCTGTAATAAAGTATTATATGTACGGTAACTCAATCAACACGTTATAAAAGAAGATAGTTTCCAGCACTGCAACCCCATTCTCTCAATATTTTGGTCACTCTTTAGTATAACAAAGAAGCAGAATTTACAATGTGCCTAGCTAAATAGGAGATTTTAATCTTGATTGGTAGGGTCTCTAGGTATCAGGAGTGCTGCAGGTTTATCCCCAATGCCAGCAGCTTTTCGCTTTAGTTGGAATGTCTGCTTTATATCCTTCTGAAGAAAACTAAAGCACTGCCTTTAACAGGGCACAGAATCCATCACTAGGGTTGCCAGTCTCAATCTGGAAAATACCTGCAGGGTAAAACCTGAGAAGGGAAGGTTTTTGAAGGGGAGGGACTTCAATGCTACCAAATCCACCTTCCGAAACAACCATTTTCTCAGCATAAACAAATCTGTAATCCCCAGTGGTCTCCAGCCACCACCTGGAGGTTGGCAACCATAGCTACCATTCTTTCTAAAGACAGATCAGGAGGAAAGATCATGATGTTCTTAGAGTTTCTCACCCAACTCCACACAGCACCCAGCAGCCAAGTTTAGAACGGCTGAGAAGAAGAGGCATGGCAGAAAATGGTTGTATCAGGCCAGCTTTCTTGCCTTTAAGACTGAGGTATGGAATGGGGTTGAGGGACAGAGATGCAAAGGCCTGGAACAAAACAGCAGGGGAGATCCTGTTTCTTCAAAATAGAAATGTTATGCCTTCCTCCATCCATAAAACTTGACTGGCCTATAGCTTGCTACACTGAAAAAAGTGTGTAAATTTGTCTCTAGTTTTGTTGTAATGAAATTAATCTTAGCTGATGTTCTCCTTGAAGTTCTGTTACTTGCATAATAGGGAACATACATTTATCCAATTTGGGTAGTTCTCCACTCCAATTTATGTGAAATTTTGTTACCGCTGTGCCTCAAAAAGTAGTCATGAAGGGATTAAAAATTACACCTTAATTGCAAGTATCTACTCATTGCGCACATGTTGGTGTGAATTAATTAGTGTAATTAGCTTTGTAGTTGTAACCAATGCCCAGCATATACAGTAAAAAAAAAAAAAAGGTCTGGAAACATAAGCAACTATAATTGAAGCCAGTGATAGCTTTTTTTTTCGGTCACTGCTTTAGTAAATTGTATTGTTTCATGACATTCCTAATACATTTCCATCCATGACTGGCAGATTTTATTTTCCCTTTTAAATAAATTTTAAATTGCTTTGTCTCTGTATTGGCAGTTGTTGCCAGTATCAGCATAGCACAAAGTGGAACTTCCGCTGAAAGTACTCTTATTTGGAAACTTTGTTGATTTGAATAAGGCATGAGCTCATGAAACTGCCTTACATTGAGTCAGACCATTTCTCAAGCTTGGTATTATCTGTTCTGACTGATACTGGTTCTCCAGGGTCTCAAGTAGAGGTCTTTCACACCACCTACTACCTGGGGACTGAACACGAGAACCACTCAGGAATCACATCCTTCTTGTACTAGACTGGAATGACTGTCGTGGAACCAGGACTTTTTTTCTAGAAGAAGATATTGGATTTATATCCCGCCCTCCACTCCAAATCTCAGAGTCTCAGAACAGCTCACAATCTCCTTTATCTTTCTCCTGCACATCAGACACTCTGTGACGTGGGTGGGGCTGAAAGGACTCTCACAGCGGTTGCCCTTCCAAGGACAACCTCTGCCAGAGCTATGGCTGACCCAAGGCCATTCCAGCAGCTGAAAGTGGAGGAGTGGGGAATCAAACCCAGTTCTCCCAGATAAGAGTCAGCACACTTAACCACTACACCAAACTGGTGTAGTTCTAGGGGAACATGGTGGAACAGAGTTGCAGAACCTCTTCATGGAAACAAAATTCTCAAAAAATGTTTTAAAAGTTCATGAGGCTTTCAATTGAGGACAGCAATGGTTTCATCTAAAATTGGCACCCTGTTTGTTCACTTCAGCTCATTCACCCCTGCCCATGGAGTAGCCAACAGTCTGCAATTCAAATAGAAATAGCATTCACCATCTGTTTTTATACTGTTCTAATTTTTTGTATGTTTTTAAATTATGCTTTTACTGTAATTGTTATATTGTAACTGTTTTGAATATGTTGTACATCACCTGGAGCCCTGCTATGTCAGAGACTGTGTGATCCATAAATTTAATAAATCCAACAAATCAATTAATCACTTAAGTGCAGCTTTGCCATACCAGTTTCCCCAACGTACCGCGCTTCTTGCCTGTTCCATTCTCACAACTCCTCTGTTACTCTATGACTTCCCCTATCCTCCTTATTCTTTCCTTCTCATTTAGACTACAACCCCCCTGGATAGACATAGACTGTTCTTCACAGTATCTAGTATCCTATTAGAGCTATATTAATTTTAAAGTAGTAACATCAATGTTCTCATTCTGTTCTCATTCTCAAACTCTGATGATATAATGCTAAAACTGAGTTTTAAAGGTGTGGGCAAGCTTAGGGTTTATATATATATATTTATATATATAGTCTAAAAGCAGCCAAAATGAAAACAAATAGCAATAAAATATTATTGGGGGGAGGAGGGAATTCAAGCATATGTGCTTTCAAATTTCTGTAAGCATGTATGTATCTATATATCACATCAGAGTGGAAACAAACAAAATATAGTACTTCAAGCAGGTGGACCCTTCCCCAAAAAGAGAGGCAAGCTTCCTAATTATTCTTATGCTGTTGAAATTATTTTAATTCTGCATCTCAGCAGATCCACATTTGTATGCTGAAAACAGGTGTTCATCAAAAGGAGATGATAAAGAGATGCCGCAGTCAAGGCTTGGAACCTCGCCGGCATGGTGTGATGACAGATAAATTAGAAAAAATATCCTGCTCCACATCTCCCTACTTCAGAAGGAGATTACACCTTTTTAAAAAGGCAAAACATGCAGTTCAATTACTTATTGTCTTGGCATGTGGTTGTGATGAAAGAGGCAGTCTTAAACATCAATAGAGCTAAACTAACATCCCCAGATGGGCTTTGGAAGAGGGAAACCTAAAGCAAGATCCACCTGCACATGAAGCAGGGTTTTGTTGCCAATATGTTTTTTTTTTCTTTAAGGGTAGAAATATTTCTTCATCCTCCCATTCACAGTAGCCCTTCATCTAAAATGACCATTTCACATGGAACTTAGGGTAGAATTCTTTTCAAGACAAAAGAGGAGTAACCGTTCCCACCTCTAGGATTAGATCTTTCTCTTCTTAATGTCTCCATTATTGAGATATTTGAGCATGTGTATCAGAGAGAGAAATAGAATGAGCACATGAGTTATAAACAGTTCTATTTAAAAAGTCAGCAGCACCAATTCACCAGCTGCAGGGCACTTGCAAGGCACATGATGAACACATGGAGCTTCATGTACCCACAGGCTTCCTTGTTCTTCCAGGAAAAAAAATTAAACATTCCATGCATAGCCACAGAGCATCTGTTGGCACTGAAGAACATGAAGGAAGATCTACTTAGGTAACTGTGAACAGCAGTCCTGCAAAATTTTGATCCATGGCCATTCAAGAGTTGACTGGTAATTTCCAAAATTAGCCTCCCCTTAAAAGTTTATGTACTTAATCATACTGCTTCTTAATTTATTAGTTCAAACATTGTACTGTTATAGTTAAATAGACTTCTTAAATGTTCTCATGGCTTCCTGCCTGGTAACTGCATAAAGGGAGTCCAAGGAAAGATTGAGGAGATGCAGTCATTGTACAACACGTTTATCTCAGTGGGAAACATGAGATTCCTCTCTGACTAAGTCACTAAGCCAAAGTAGCGCTCTTGAATGCCAGAGTGTATAATTTTACTACTAGGCTGGGGTATGAAGTTAAAGATGGGGTGTCAAATGTGCATCCCAAGGAATGCATCCAGACCCCATAGGTATCAAATCCAGACCCCAAGCAACCTCCTCCTTCTGCTTCTCTTCCAAGACTGCTACTGCAACCATGCCTTACCTTACTTTTTCTCCAGCTCCCTCATTGGCTTTTCACTTCCTGCTTCCTGCCTCTCTTTCCCCTCCCCTCTCTCTCCCCTCGCTCTCTCTCTCCACACAGGCACATGGAGAGCTCCATGGCTGCTTCATGCAGGAGAGATACATAAATAAGCCTGGTTCTGCTTCTGCCTCTGTTTGCCTCTCTCTCTCTGCCTATCTGCCTGCCTGCCTGCCTCTCTGTCTCTCACTTGGGGCTCTTTAGCTTGGAGAAACGTCAACTGCAGGGTGACATGATAGAGGTTTACAAGATAATGCATGGGATGGAGAAAGTAGAGAAAGTAGTACTTTTCTCCCTTTCTCACAATACAAGAACTCGTGGGCATTCGATGAAATTGCTGAGCAGTCAGGTTAAAACAGATAAAAGGAAGTACTTCTTCACCCAAAGGGTGATTAACATGTGGAATTCACTGCCACAGGAGGTTGTGGTGGCTACAAGCATAGATAGCTTCAAGAGGGAGTTAGATAAAAATATGGAGCAGAGGTCCTTCAGTGGCTTTTAGCCACAGTGTGTATATGAATGTGTGTGTGTGTGTGTGTGTGTGTATGTGTGTGTGTATATATATATATATATATATATATAATTTTTTTGGCCACTGTGTGACACAGAGTGTTGGACTGGATGGGCCATTGGCCTGATCCAACATGGCTTCTCTTAGGTTCTTATGTTCTCTCTCTCACACACAGACACACACAAACACACCTTCTGCTTGCTTCTCCAAGACTGCTTCTCCTCTTTTGGGGATGAGGGAGGAGGTGGGGGGAGAGAATAATGTTGAACTTCCATGTCAGATTTAAGACCAACAAAATTTTATTTCAGATATAAGCTTTTGTATGCAAGCACACTTCAGAGGGAGGGAGGGATTCTTCTGGCAAGCACAATGTACATTGAGGAAATTATTTTGGCTTATTTTGAAGCATTGTTGCTTTTTATTTTTTTTTAAAAAAAATAACCAGATTGGATTTTTCTGTTCCTATCCGGATTTCTTTTCTTTCAAAAAAGACCCTGATGAGGAATTAAAACATTTGGATTGCTCCTTATATCTTGGAGAGTGGAGTGATTTCAGATGCCAAATGATGATAGCACACATTGATAATGAGACTGGAAAACTAGCTCTCAGTTCAGTCCAGGAGGATGCATTGTCGTGAACTTCATTATCAATTGCAATTCAGCAGTCTCTCTTTCTAACCTCCCTTTGAAATTCCTTTGTAAGATGACTGTTACTCTTAGGTCAGCAACTGAATGTTGTGGTTTCTGTCAGACTTTTCTCCATTTATTCTTTGCATCTTCCTGGACTGAATCCTCCTGGATGGAACTGAGGCCTAGGTTTCCTGTCTCATAACCAATGCTGGAATCTCCACGCCTACTACCATTCTGCATATCACACCTAATCCAATCAAGCATGCTATTGTCATTCACCTGCTATTGTCATTTGACTTCTGAAATCACCTTTACAAAGCTATGGTGTTTTGAGCTGATCTTTGTATCACAGTATCCAGATATGGTATTTTCTGAGGATTGTAATGACCTTCAACTTTTATATGGTCATGTAATTGACTTATTCACTCAAAAAATGATCAGTTTGTCCTACATACTCAAAAATAACCAGAAAGTCATCAATGTATCATATATCTATCCTGTAACTCAGCGTTTCCCAAAGGTAGGGTCACAACCTGGCACTGGGCCACAGAGCCCTCAACGCTGGGCCGCGGGGCCTCCAGTCCCCTGACCACCTCTCCCCCCACCTTCCCCCACATCGCACCTCCCTCCCCCGGGTCGCGTGCCTCCATGCCTCCTTCTCCTACCCTTCCCCACCGCAGGCTGGTCAGTTTCATGCTGTGCAAAGCCCTTCCCTCCACGACCAATCACCCGATCGGTAGGAAATTGGCACTGAGATCATTCCGCACTGGGCCAAGCTGGCCACAGGTCCAATAGACTGCTGCCGAAAAGGGCACATGGCTCCTCCTGCCTCCCTCCCTGGCACTTCCTTCCCACCTGCAGCTGGCTTAGCCCAGTGCGGAACAAGCTCAGCGCCGATTTCCCACCGATCGGTGACCAGTCACCCCTCTGCACCTTCCCCCCAGCGTAGCGCCCCCACCTCCTCCTCCCTCCCTGCCTTCCTTCCCCACCGCTGGTAAATTTCCAGCTTTGTAAAGTCCGCCCCCCTCCGCCGACCATCTCGGCGAGGAAAACAGAGCTGAGATAATTCAGCTCTGAGGCATGCTTCCGGCATGTCGAAGGGACTGTGCCTGGAAAAGGCGCGTGGCTGATCCCTCCCCCACACTTCAGTGGGGAAGGAATCAGCCACGTGCCCTTTCCAGGCGCGGTCCCTTCAAAATGCCGGCAGCATGCCTCAGCGCTGAATTATCTCAGCTCCGTTTTCCTCGCCAAGGAGGGGGGTGGGGGAGCTTTACAAAGCCGGAAATATACCAGCGGTGGGGAAGGAAGGGAGAAGGAGGTGCTTGCAGTGAGAGTCAGCATTTCAAAAAGTGAGTTGCTCCCATCCCGTTTTTTTCCATTTTTATTTTCTTTTTTTTTCTTTCTTGCTTTTGTCCCTCCTTTCTTCATATTTCCTTTTTCTTTCTCTCTCTCTCTCTCTCTCTCCCTCCCTCCCTCCATTCCTTTCTTTCATTCATTCTTTCTGTCAGTCTTTTCCCATCCTCTCTCTCTCTTTCTGTCAGTCTTTTCTCCTTCCTTCCTTCCTTCCCATTGCTAATCTGAGTAGACCCGGGGTGGGGGGGGAGATGCCCTGCCATTTCATGTTTTCCCAGCACTGCCATTTCAGGTCGGTTCCTTCCTTCCTTCCTTCCTTCCTTCCTTCCTTCCTTCCTTCCTTCCTTCCTTCCTTCCTTCCTTCCTTCCTTCCTTCCTTCCTTCCTTCCTTCCTTCCTTCCTTTTCTCTGTCTTTCTTTCTGTCAGACTTTTCCCCTGTCTCTCTCTCCTTCCTTCCTTTCTTCCCTCCTTCCTTGCCATTGCTAATCTGAGTAGACCTGGGGGAGGGGGAGAAGCTTGAAATGCCCTGCTATTTCATGTTTTCCCAGGATGAAAGCATTTTATATTTTCAGTTTTCTGCTGTGTGATCCTTGTGCTTCTTCTTGATTTTTTATTTTTAAAATTGCATTGCAAAATTCCACCATCTCCTACTTTTCATAAAAAATATATTGCAAGAGTTTTAGGCTTGTTTGTACATCATTTCCTGTCTCCCAGCTCCACTCCCAAAGTCTCCTGACTCCACCCCCATATTTTAGTGGGCCACGAAGAAGAAGTGTAAAAATAACCAGGCCGGGGGGGGGGGGGGTGGAGGCTGGGAAACCCTGCTGTAGCTTATATATATGCTACAGGATTAAAAGTCATCTCTTCTCAAAATCCTCCATGAACAAATGTTGGGTGCGCAAGGGCTACTCATTGCTATACCTTTAATTTGTATATAGAATTGCTCCTGATAGCAGAAATAATTGTTCTCAAGAATAATGTCTGCTATATCCAATAGATCCAAGTGGGCAGCCATGTTGGTCTGAAGCAGTAGAGCAAAGCAGTAGATATTATATTTAAACCCAGAACTAACAAAGCCAGAATGAAACCCAGATTTATGGCATTTCATACCTGTGACATCAAGCTGCTTTTTATCACCCTCCACTGTTGTTTCAGCCCAGTTAACAACACTAACAAACAAACACAGACCCCAATTTGTGATTCTTTTAATCTGCTAAAAACATTCCCATGACTCTACATACCAACTCACTTCCCACTTTCTCTGTATTTAGGACTGCTTGCCATTCCATTTTTGTCTGATGAAGTCTGCTTAGAGCATACAAAAGCTTACATTCTGAATAAAACTTAGTTGGTCTTAAAGGTGCAACATATCCAATAGAAAATGTGTAGGTGGAAAATGTGGAGAGAGCTGGCCACTGAATCACCAAGAGTCAGACACAATGTTAACAACAACAATATATATCAAATGTGTAATGTAATGTAACCTAGACTCTACTTTTCTTCTGCCCCTAGATTGGTTTACATCAGATTTGATGGCTGGCCCACATTGCTGCTCAGCTGCCTATGACCCAATGTTTCCCCAGTGTTGTATATGCTATTTTAAATATATAGCGAACATTTGTATGAATTTCACCTTGTCTGAAATGCTGTTTGACCACAGTACCAGCTAATATCTAGTATTTGATCACTGGGAATACTTTGTAGAATTTTTATCTGTAGTACAAGGAAACCAAGTTTGAATTGCAGAATTCATGTTTAAGTGATCAAATTACAGGTTGTAGTTACAAATTAGTTTCATGTCAAGCTTGACATAAACAAGGAAAGGGCAGGTTACAGTATATATCTTCATCAGTTTTCTCTGCATTTGTGGTTCATTATTATTTCAGATTTTGTTTGAATCTACGTCATTCAGTAATTCAGCTATATTTCCTCATCTTGTTCACAGTGAGAGTAAATGTGAATTGGCAGGAAAATTACCTCATTATAAAAAAGAAGGAAAAGGTTGCTTTGGTTAAAAGAAATGTCTCTTTTCATGAAAAACTTTGATACAGAAGTCATCACGCAAAGAAAATCAGGATACACATTACATATGTAACAGGTCAAAAGAAGAGTAAGTATTTAATGAAAGTAAGTGAAGAAATATGCACTGGGAGAAAATTACCAGAGAAACATGGTTAAGATTTTACTACCATCTTTAACAGCTGTGATTCTTTCAGGAAGGTGTATGAATTTTCAGTTAGTCTTTCTCTGCAGTCTGTCATAGAACAGCCCACTGTAGATATATTTATTTATTTATTTATTGTATTTATAACCTGCCCTCTCCGCCAAAGCAGGCTCAGGGCGACTAACAACATTGAATATATTGAACAGTAAAACCATAAAGCAATAAAAAACAGTTACAATAATATCAATTAAAATTAAACAATTGCAATTTAAAATACTAAGCAATTATAAAACAACAGTTTTGGTGCTAAATTCCAAAGCATGACGTTCAGCAGCTCTGTGCTTTAGTTGAAGGCCATTCAAAATAATGTTGTTTTGCAGGCCTTGCGGAATTGGGCAAGGTCTTGCAAGCAGTGGCATAGCTAGGGCTTTGGGGGCCCGGGGCCCAAGATTTATGTGGGCCCCCCTACGTGTGTGCACGCCGCCGGAAACAGGAAGTGACGTTAATTCCAGGGGGAAACATAATGAAGGAAATTGACATGTCAAAATTTGAAATTGATGGGCAGATGTATCCTTAACTGTGGGATCCTAATTAAATGAGCGCCTGCCATTAGGCTCCATCCATTTCCTCTCAAGCATGAACACTAAAGTGGTCAGAATGAGTCACAGACGGATGTCAGCACTACAGTAGAGGCCGTCTGTTTTCATGAGAAAGAAGTGGGTTTCGGTAGGGCAAGAAAAGAGCAACAAGACGCCTAGAAAGGGATGGGTGGGGGAAGCAGGTCTTGAACTAAGACAAAGGGAACTTAGTCAAAACCTTAGGAAGGAGTGGGTGCTATCATAGCCTCTTCCTGAGTTTCTGAGCCAGGAATAATGCCATTTTTAGAGGCACCCTCTAGCGACTCCATTCCCCCCACTCCAAGCACCACAGGAAGAGCAGGATCCTCTGAGGCTCAGCAGCGACAACAGCTAGCACTACCTGGAAGCCGCTAAAAAAGCCTTCATTTCCCAAAGTTGACAACTTGCCTTCCTTCTACCGGCCACAGCGGGTGTTTCTCAGAACACAACAGGGCTCCAAGGCCAATCCGCCCGCGCTTCCTACTTCTCCCGAGGGCGGAATCAAGCTGGCGCCCCTTTTCTATCCCTTCTGGGTTCCCAAGAGGGGGCTCCGCTTCGAGGCGTCCCCCCCCTCAACTCCGTGACTCAGTACTTACCGGCTGGCAGCAGCAGCAGCAACAACGGCCCCCTCTTGGGAACCCAGAAGGGATAGAAAAGGGGCGCCAGCTTGATTCCGCCCTCGGGAGAAGTAGGAAGCGCGGGCGGATTGGCCTTGGAGCCCCGTTGTGTTCTGAGAAACACCCGCTGTGGCCGGTAGAAGGAAGGCAAGTTGTTAACTTTGGGAAATGAAGGCTTTTTTAGCGGCTTCCGGGTAAAAGGACTCCAAGAGCCAGGGGGCTGCCTCGGGCAAACGCCATCGTCTTCCGCCCTCAGCAAAACAGCAGCCGAAGCCCCCAGCACAAACTCCCCAAGAGGACGTTGCGACCGAGAAATGGGCGGCTCCCACGGCTTTTCAGACCAAGTCCCGCCCCGCCATATCCCGGCCTCTCCGCCGCTTCCCAGGCCACCGCCGCCGGGCCCCGCGCGTGGGCGGGGAAGGCGGCGAGTGCAGCCGGCTTCTGAGGGGCCCCTTGGCATTGCCAAGGGGCCCCCCAGACCTGGGGCGATCCGCCCCCCCGCCCCCCCCTCTTTACGCCACTGCTTGCAAGGCTCCATCTGGGAGTTGGTTCCACCAGTGGGGGGCTGCAATAGAGAAGGCTCGTTCTCTGGTAGCCTTCAATCTCGCCTCCCTTGGCCTGGGGATTTCTAATAGGTTTTGTGATCCAGATCTAAGTACCCTCTGGGGAATGTATGGGGAGAGACGGTCCCTAAGGTAGACAGGTCCTCGGCCATATAGGGCTTTAAAGGTAATAACCAGCACCTTGTAGTGAATCCAGAACGCTACTGGCAGCCAATGCAGCCTCTGCAGCACCAGCTGTACGTGATCCCGAATAGAGAGACCAAGTAACAGCCTGGCTGCAGCATTCTGCACCAGCTGCAGCTTCCGGATTCAAGACATGGGCAGCCCCATGTAGAGGGCATTACAGTAGTCCAGTCTCGAGGTGACCGTTGCATGAATCACTGTTGCTAAGTCGCTGTGCTCTAGGAAGGGTGCCAACTGCCGGGCCCGCCTAAGATGGAAAAAGACGGATCTTGCAGTAGATGCTATCTGGGCCTCCATAGCCAATGTGGGCACCAGTAGCACCCCCAAGCTCTTGACTTTAGGCACCGATATCAGTGGTGCCCCATCAAAGGCTGGTAGAGGGATTTCCCTTCCCAGGCCACCGTGACTCAGACAAAGGACTTCCGTCTTCGTTGGATTCAGCTTCAGATGACTCAGCCTGAGCCACTCCGCCACAGCTTGTAACGCCAGGGCCAATTTTTCTGGGGCGGAGGCAGGCAAGCCAGCCATCAGCAGATAAAGCTAGGTGTCATCTGCGTACTGATGGCAACCCAGCCCAAACCTCCTGACAATCTGGGCAAGGGGGCGCATATAGATATTAAACAACATTGGGGAGAGCATCACCCTCTGAGGCACCCCACAATTAAGCGGATGTCTCTGGGATGATCATCCCTCGATCGCCACCCTTTGTCCCTGATCACAGAGAAAGGAGGAAAGCCATTGTAAGGCCAACCCCTGAATCCCCACATCGGCAAGGCGGTGAACCAGCAATTGATGGTCGACCATGTCGAACACCGCCGACAGGTCCAACAGCAAAAGTATTGCTGACCCGCCTCGATCCAGTTGTCGCTGGAGATCATCTACTAAGGTGACCAGCACCGTCTCCGTCCCATGCCCGGGCGAAAGCTGGACTGGTGTGGGTCTAGGACGGAAGCATCCTCCAAGAAGCTCTGCAACTGTAGCGCTACTGCCCTCTCGATAATTTTACCCAAAAAGGGTAAATTTGAGACCGGCTGATAGTGCGCCAATTCGGCCGGGTCTAATGTTGGTTTTTTCAAGAGGGGATGGATGATCGCCTCTTTAAGAGGTGTTGGGAAAAGCCCATCTGAGAGGGACCTATTTACAATATCCCGTACAGGATACTGACACTCCATCCGGCAAGCTTTAATCAGCCAGGATAGGCAAGGGTCCAAATCGCATGTTGTTGGGCGTACAGTTCTGATGATTCTTTCAAGTTCCTCCAAACTGAGTGTTGTAAAGCTGTCTAAAGCCGATCCCGAAAACATGCACGGAGCCTCGAGTTCACTTACTGTTTCAATTGTGGCAGGGAGGTCGCGGCGGAGCAACGAGACCTTATCTGTGAAAAATGTTGCAAAAGCCTCACAGCCTCAGAAGTAAGGTTGTCATTAAAATACTTAACTAAGAATAAAGCCCTAGTGGATACAGTAGACATATGTACTCTCAAACCACAAAACCACAGTCCTACACAAGATTTATTTCATTACAGCCGTTTACATGGATGTGGTGTGCATGTATATGTAGTGTAAAAAGAACTGTAGTGTCCATGGCTGCAATCCAAAGATCGCTTTTCTAGGAACACTCTCAGTTAAATAAAATTGGACTGACTTTTGAGAAGACCTCTTTAAGATTGTTCTCTATGGCTATTTTTATTTCATTTGTACTTCAATTGGACCCAAAATGGCTTACATCACTCTGCCAGTTTGGTATAGTGGTTAAGTGCACAGACTCTTATCTGGGAGAACCGGGTTTGAGTCTCCACTCCTCCACTTGCACCTGCTGGAATGGCCTTGGATCAGCCATAGCTCTCGCAGAGTTTTCCTTTAAAGGGCAGCTTCTGGGAGAGCTCTCTCAGCCCCACCTACCTCACAGGGTGTCTGCTGTGTGTGGGGGGGGGAGGTAAAGGAGATTGTGACCACTCTGAGGGCGTTTTCGCACTCACCTTAATCAGCAGCGACGCCCCTGTTCACCGCGCAGGATCTGCGCTGATTTCGCACTAATTGCCGCGGAGCACCCGGAAGAGCCGGAAAGTCCCGGCGCTTTTGCGGCGCAAACGGAAACTTTTTTTTGCGGTTTCCGTTTGCGCCGCAAAAGCGCCGGGACTTATCGGCTCTTCCGGGTGCTCCGCGGCAATTAGTGCGAAATCCGCGCAGATCCTGCGCAGTGAAAAGGGGGTCGCTGCTGATTAAGGTGAGTGCGAAAACGCCCTGAGATTCAGAGTATAGGGCGGGATATAAATCCAATATCTTCTTCTTTCCACAATGACGGTGGGCAATCTTAGCAGCCAGCCTTTGGGAAAGTTCTCTTTCCTTCTATTAAACTAACAGGACTGGGCTGAGGACTATGCAGTGAGAGGGTTGCTAATCAAACCCCAAATAAACCCCATTATTTAATGTAGTGAATATTGCCACTGAGGAAGGTTGTTCTATGCAGTTTCTGAGCACAGCATTTCTACCAGTCTTAGGGGAAGGTTTTGGTTTTTTTGGGGGGGGGGTGGCTTCCCTTAAGAATGGAGCAACACAACCATTTCCATGAATATTGTTCAATTTTGTAAATACAACATTCTCTGCCTACTATATATATATAGGCATGCTAACTGCAGTGGGGGATGAGGGTGGGGATTGATCTGCCCCTTTAATAGAGGTTTATGTTATATACCAAGTGATATTATTTACCTCCATGGCATCAGAAAATTCAGCTTTCCACACCTGACATTTGTCTCCAAGCCTCTTGGCCACGTTATTTGCCAGCTTCCTTTGGGATGCTAAACATCTCCTGTAGCCCATTATCAGTAGTAGTTCAAGGAAACCTTAGATCTGAAGAAGTGAGCAGTGAATCACAAAAGCTCCTACCTTCCACACATTTTGATAGTCTTTAAGGTGCTACTGGACTCTGCAAGCGAAGGATACAGCCCAGGATGGAACAGAATTATAATCCACTGCAATAGGTACCCATTGTAATCTACCATCTGTATTGTTTATAGTCTGTTCTATAAGAAGGGCAGGCTATAAACTGAATAAAACAATAAATAAAATAGCATATCTTGCCAGTTGGGTAGCCAAGTTGGTCTGAAGCAGTAGAATCTTGATTTATATTGTTTGTGTTTCGGGTGGATTTTTAATTTGTAATCCTATTCCTATTGCATTGTTCATTGGTTGTTTTATGCTGTCTGACTAAACTATACTGATTTATTTCAGGTGCACATCCTTAATGAAGACAATGAACATGTGTGGTACTAAGAATAAATAAAATTAATAAAACAAAAAATTATCAATTATTAATAAAATTTTGGCACACGTTCCAGAGTAGCTCTGCATTACTACAGACAGGAAATTACATATTAAGACACTGGATATTTAGTACTGGGTAGAAATTCAGTACATAGCTATTACTTGTTAATGTAATGAGAAAATACGTATTGTGTGAAACAGGAGATACTAGAAAATATGTGATGATCTAAACCAAGGGTTGCCCAAAATTTTTTTTAGCAAATAGGAGTGGCAAGAAAACAAGCATTTCTTTTGTGCTTTATCTATTTTCTGCAGAGTTGTGCCACAAGGTACTGAGCCCCAACAACATCTCTCCCTTGTATATTACAGTAACTAAGTCGGGGAGGGGGGTCAAACATGCGGCTCACAAGCCAGATCTATCTCACACAGGGCTCATATCTACACACACACATACACGAGCAACTTCCTTCTTCCACTTCCTTTTCCTGGGCTGCTGCTGTAATCGCATGGTAGCTTGCTTTTTCACCCAGCTCTCACAGTGGCTCTTTGCTTCCTGCCTCTTGCCTCCCTCCCCCTTCCTACCTACCCCCCCCCCCCTCTCTCACACACACACACACAGTGCTTCTGCTCCTTCTCTGGGGCTGCTCCTCTTTTGGGGAGGAAGAGAGGGGGAGGGAAAAGAGAGAGAGAAAAAACAAAGTTGGAGTCCCATGATGGCAGCGTTAAGATCAACAATGTTTTATTCCAGGTATAAGCTTTTGTGTGTGGGCACACTTCTTCAGAGGGAGGGAGGGAGGGAGAGTGGATGGATGGGTTCTTCTGACAAGCACAATGTACATTAATTATTTTGGCTTATTCTTATAAATTGTTGCCTTTAAAAAACAGATTGGATTTCTCTGTTCCTATCTGGAGTAATTTTCTTTCAAAAAGACCCTAACTAGAAATTAGAAAGCTTAGTTGGTCCTTATATTGTAGAGAGTGGAGTGTTTTCCAAGGATAATAGCACACTTTGGTAACGAGACAGAAAAACTAGCTCTCAATTCAGTCCAGGAGGATACATTGTCTTGAGCTTCATTATCAATTGCAATTCAGCAGTCTTCCTCTCTAACCTCCCTTTGAAATTCCTTTGTAAGATCACTGTTACTCTTAGGTCCGCAAATGAATGCTGTGGTTTCTAATGTCAGACTTATGACTATTTATTCTTTGCATCCTCCCGGACTGAATCCTCCAGGATGGAATTAAGACCTAGGTTTCCTGACTCATTACCAACACTGGTATCACCACACCTACTACCCCCTCTGCACATCACACCTAACCCAATCAACCTTGCTGTTGTCATTCACCGGCTATTGCCATTCAACATCTGAAATCACCTTTATAAAGTTTCTATTTCTGGTACCTCTTGTTACATTTTATGGTCCACATGGCTCAGCCCAACAAAGTAACATTTATGTCAGATCTGGCCCTTGTAGCAAATGAGTTTGACACCTCTGAAATAGGGTGTCAACTGAATGCTGCCCAATGACAGCTACTTCTGAGTAATGAAAAGGTTCCAAGCTATTCCCCACAGCATGTTATCAAGTTTTGTTCTGTTCTAGAAACAGAGAACATGAACAATGAAGAGCACCAGTTAAAAAACTGTCTGCTCAGCAGTTCAGAGGAACAGCCTAAGTAATAAAAGCTTTTTAAACAGAGCATAGATAAGATCTTTTCCCAGTCTTTTTCTTGGTCATCTAGGTGATGCTTGAGCTATTGTGTAGCAGCTGGCAAGTTAGCAGTAATGCATGGGCTACCTGTAGGAGATCTCAGGTCTAAACATTTATGCCTATAAAGATTCATAAAAATGGCAGCAGAAAACCATTATGTATATAAAATAAGGGCCCAGCCTGCTATTCACAATGTGGAAAGCAATAGAAAGCCCACATGACACTTGTGTTCACATGTTCTCATTCATCAAACTCCTCTCCTGCATCCTCTTATGAGGCATTAATAGGCTTCCTTAGAGGGCTGGCAATCTGTTAAAATGTTAGGCTGCATCTTGTAGATACTCAGAAGACTTCATATTTATCTTGCTATTACACTTAGCTGCTATAAGCCAACAAATCAGAGAGCTGCAGGAAAATTAGTTGCCAAGCATATCAATCAGGCAGAAAATGTAAACCAGCCAGTGTTTCCTTCCCTAAACACTTATGTACATGTTAGAGTCATGGAACACTGGGAGAATATGAACCTATTTGAAATAACGCAAATGGAACTGCTAATCAGTAAATTCGTGTTAATTGAAAACTACAGTCACCTGAGAACCAATTTGCAAAACCTGTTGTACTGTCAAATATTGTGATAAGATACAGGATAGCATGTGCCAGACCTAACATCGTTCAGCAAACACCTTCTGACTTGCAAAATAAGCAAGCATATTATCAACTAATTTGAAGTTGAAAACGCCACCACCACCTGTTATTGGAGTAAAGTGATTGAGAGTCACCCATTTAAAACTAATAAGCAAACAGATCCTGGCTCTCCTAATTTGTTAAGGCCAAGAACAGTTTCTTCACATTATTCTTGCTCAGTGTGTAACAAAAAATAAACATTATTTTTTCCCAAACTGATGTTCAGCAATATTTCTTCCATGCCTGACTTCTCTGATAAACCATTACTGCCACCCTGCTCACTGGAATTTGCATTGCTCGAGGAGGAAATTAGTTTTTCCTCGTGTTATAATCGCTATTCAAATGAGAGCTGTTCTTTTTTTTTTAAGTACTAATGCAGCTTTATGCATAACATTCATTAGTAAAGCCTTGCAAAATTCATGGCATTTTGCAAAGAAGTTCACAGCAGTACCACCGCTATGGGGTCAACAGTCAGTGACCCTCAGCAGGGCAGGAGGTGGTGCTTACATTTCTTCCTTTCTCCCAGTATGAAATCACCGCTGGAGCACTGGAGCCAGATTTCAAATATGAGTGTTCCCAATCAGAGCACAAAACTTTTATGCTTTTAATGGCTTTTTTCCTCCCCAGAAATTCAGGAAAAACAGAGCCAGATATATTTTATGAAAATTAAATACAAAATGTTCAGGGTCAGCTTTAGTAGATTAAGTGGTCTTCTGTGGCATGGATTGAAGCTTTAGTTTTCCAAACTAAGCAGCTGTATGAAAGAAGTCATGCATGAGCCAGATCCAAGTATCAAAAACATGGCAGTGCAATTCCACCGGCCTTGCTCATGCACAGGGGAGGACTGGCCATTATAGCCACTTGGCAAAGTCTTGTTGGGCTGATGGTCAGCCCCTCTACTTGGGCCAGTACAGCCAAGGGGTACAAAGGCAGCAACTAGCCTGACTGACTCACATATAACCTGAGTGACAGCAGTACCTGGACCTATGAGATACGCACAGCTTGGAAAGGTGGTGCCTGGTTCCCACAAGCCATATGCAATGTGGGGAAGGTGGCATGCAGCATGCTGCATGCAGCAAGTGGACAGAGGTGGTCTGGAAAAAAAAGCAATATGAGGTTTGGGATCTCAAGACGGCAAGCTGCTTCTTTTTCTTGCCCCCCCTCCTTTGGGAGAGGGCAGGGTCTTTCCAAGGCCATTTTTTTCCTCCTATTCATGCAATCCCTTGCCAAGAGAACTTGTTTGTCAAGGAGGTTACCAGCTCATGCATCACTTTCTCCCGATGCCTCCTCTTTTAGACCATCTGAACAAAGCCCATCTCATTCTATAAATTACCCGTTCTGCTTCAATAAGATACTTTGCTGATAACAGTCAGCATCATTAGCCAGAAGAATAATTAAGACAGGCAGACATTCACAGTTTCCAATGGAAGCAACTATATACATTCAGTAATATATGGCAACCTTGTTTACTAATTGGTTTGCAGGCATAATTCATAGCTCTAATTTTAAGATAACAATGCCATCTCAAAGTCTGTTTCTGAATGGATTGGGATCATGACAAACCCCTACGCTGTTACATCTCAAAGATATGCTGACACAGTTGTCTGTTTGGGGTTACTCCAGCACCAAGTCCTGCCACTGCTAAACCAGTGTAACTTTCGCACTAGTGTTGAACTGGGTGATGTCAGGAGCATTCCATGGGATTGAGTGGGGCTTAGCCCTGGTCACATGCCTAATGCCAGCATAAAATTATTTAATTAATTTGTACTCTACCTTTCTCCCAATGGAGACCCAAAGTGGCTTACCTTATTCTCCTCTCCTCCATTTTACCCTCACACTAGCCCTGTGGGGTAGGTGAGGCTGCGACTGTATGACTTGCCCAAGGTCACTCAGCAAGCTTCCATGGCTTGAGTGGGGGATTCAAACCTGGTCTCCCAGATACTAGCCTGACACTTTCAACCACTACACCACACTTGCACAAATTACACTAGCAAGAATCTTTCAGTGAAAGGTACTGTGTGTATACTGCTTGTGCTTGCATCATGGGGCCATGTCACCATGCATTTCTCCCTGTCACCAGAGTGACACATCACATCTATGATGGGTGGTTTTCAGAAAAATTCCAGGGCAATTTCTTTGCTTTCTGCACCTCAACAAGTTCAGTTTAAAATAGGAGTTGATTGCACCTTAAAAACCAACAGTTTTATTCTGAATGTAAGCTTTCGTGTGCATGCACACTTCTTCAGACAAGGAATGAGGTACAGTAAGCAGAGCCACATATAGCTGGTGGGGTTTGGAATGCCAAGTGGTACAAAGTTAAAAACCAATAGCAGAATTGTAAAATTAGCAAATTCAGAAAACCTTTGATCCGGGTTGCATTTGCGTGGGAAACCATAAAACAGTAACATGTCAGAATGTGAGAATGTCTGTTAATTATTCTATTGCTAATAAACCTGGGTCAAAAATAAGGCATTTCTTTCTCAGAAGTTTTTCCTGTCCAACTAATTTACCTTTTAACATGTAACATAAATATATACATCGTTCTAGTTTGCCATTAGGAAAAAATACATTAAAATATAGTGGAAGATGAGTTTAGTATATGTAATGAGATAAACAGACAATATCCCTTGTTTGAGTATGTCAATACAAAAGCATTATTCTGATACACTATCCTAAAAGAAAAATACATTTGAATACTGTGGATATATCGCCATACTTGGTAAAAGTGGATTTAGCATATGTAATGAGATTTAAAAAAAAAATCTATGTTCATTCCCGGGGAGGTGTTTGTTTCAAGTTTCATAATAGTTGACAATTCAGCAATTCCCCTCTCCATTCTGTTTGTAATTTGTAATTGCTGAATTACAAACTATTATGAAACTTGGAACAAACACCTCCGCAGGACTGAACAGAGATGTTGTTGGTTTTTTTATTGTATATGGCCATTGCCAGTTACAATTAAAAAGAAATAACCAGGGGTCGTTTTGTAGGAAAAAAGGTGGTGGAGCTCATCCAGGGATTGTTATGCAACTACACCTACTATTCAATGGACAAGATGGGAAGGAGGAGGTGGAACTATCAGAAAGGTTCAGGAGCTGTGCTCCTGTGAGCTCCCGCTGAATCCGAGGCCTGGAAATAACAAAACTAAATCCCTAATACATTAAAATACGCATTGGGTTACTGAATTCAATTACACCTCAACATGAGGTCTTTTGTTTACTTTCTCTCCTCTGTTGAGCAAACACAGGTCTAGCTGCACTGATACCACACCAGTATCAAGGTCTAAGGACAGGGTTATCTATGCATACTTCAGTGTAGGTCCTACAATAACTTGGATGAATTAGCACTCACTCCTGTGGGGAAAGGTAAATGCTGCTGTGCTGCAGTAAAACCTCCTTGCATTGCAAGGCATTTCCTGTACAGAAATTCTATGGAAGCCAAGTTAGGGGGAGGGGCAAGGGCATTTTACTAGTTCTCCCCCCCCCCTCTCCTTCCAGTTTCCATGAAACCTAGCTATTCCATGTCAGTCACTTTCATGACATTGACAAGGAGCTGATTTGTTACTGTTCTGGAAAGGAAAATTACATTTACCAAAGGGTGATTAACATGTGGAATTCACTGCCACAGGAGGTGGTAGCGTCTACAAACATAGGCAGCTTCAAGAAGGGACTGGATCAACATCTGGAGCAGAGGTCCATCAGTGGCTATTAGCCACAGCTTATTGTTGGAACTCTCTGTCTGGGGCAGTGATGCTCTGTATTCTTGTGCGGGGGGGGGCACAGTGGAAGGGCTTCTAGGCCCACTGGTGGGCCTCTTGATGGCACTTGGTGGCATGGGTTTTTTTTGGCCACTGTGTGACACAGAGTGTTGGACTGGATGGGCCATTGGCCTGATCCAACATGGCTTCTCTTATGTTCTTAAATCGTCATAATTTGTTTTTTAAAAAAATTAAAACCCCTAAAATTAATACCACAGATGCAATTTAGAGCTGCAGTTAGCTGAGCACATCCAAAGGGACATCTGACTCCAAGTTCATAGATCTCTGTAGTTCATACCACTTTTGAAACTCTCCCCAGTTTCAAAAGTAATTACTTGGAGAGTTTCTAAAGTGATTTGTAAATGCAGATGGAAAAACTGCTGTTGGGGTATGGGGGGGAGAGAGAACTGAATTGTATGTTGCACATATGCAAATTCTCATACATACCCCAGGGACTCTAAGAAGCACAGACCATCTGAGCATAACTGAACCAGCATCTCACAGTAATTGTCACCAGTTGCATTCATTTGTTTTTTAAGAAAGTAAAGACGGGCTTGAGTTATAAACGTTGCATATTTTTTTCTGTTTTCCTAAAAGTAATATTTCAAGAAAAATCATGTGTCTCTTTCTTTTGCTTTTTTTTTTTAAGGGGACTATTTGTATTGTTTCGCTTTTACTTGTACTGGACATTAAAGTCAAAAGATGAACTTATAGCTAGTACAATCAGGAAAAAATTATTCCCTCCCCCTTTTCATTTTTTTCTATTATTTTTTTTCTATTATTTTGCTGAGCAGACAGGTTAAAACGGATAAAAGGAAGTACTTCTTCACCCAAAGGGTGATTAACATGTGGAATTCACTGCCACAGGAGGTGGTGGCGTCCACAAGCATAGCCACCTTCAAGAAGGGGTTAGATAAAAATATGGAGCAGAGGTCCATCAGTGGCTATTAGCCACAGTGTGTGTGTGTGTGTGTGTGTGTGTGTGTGTGTATATATATATATATATATATATATTTGGCCACTGTGTGACACAGAATGTTGGACTGGATGGGCCATTGGCCTGATCTAACATGGCTTCTCTTATGTTCTTATGTTCTTTAGTTCATTTCATCGCCTCTTGCTGGCTTTTTCAACTTCTTAAAAAAAAATCAGCCCCCCCCCTTAAACGAAAACAAAAATGGAAGTTAGAAAGCAGGTTAAATTAACCCTTTTGCAAAGAGAATTGCATTGATTGTTATTGTTCGGTGTGCTGAGCTCTTTGCCAAGAGGTCAAATGTGTGCATGTACAAGAAAGAGAGGGGGAAAGAGGTAACAGCAGTTATCTGACAAAAATACCTTTTGCATTCATTGTGTGACCTCACCAGACACACAACTGATACACCTCAGTTCTTTTCAGAGCAGTAACAAACATTCCCTCTACAACTGCAGAAATGCCGGTTATTTGGAACACCAGCAATATAAAGAAGTAGCGCTGAGATCTTCACAAATAACATCTTTGAAAACTGAACTTATGCTGCTTTGCAATGCCCACTTTTTATCTCATGTTGAGTACCATATATATTGGCATTGCTGATTCACTCACAGTTTAAAATGAGCAGTGTTTTGAGCAGGGCTTTTTTTGAGCAGGAACACACAGGAACACAGTTCCGGCTGGCTAGGTGTCGGGGGTGTGGCCTAATATGCAAATGAGCTCTTGCTAGGCTTTTTATACTAAAAAGCTCTGTGTGAAACTATGGTGATGTCAGGGGGTGTGGTCTAATATGCAAATAAGTTCCTGCTGGGCTTCTGCTACCAAAAAAGCCCTGGTTTTGAGTGTACTTGCCTCTCCACTGTTGGTGCTGCTCCTCATCAAAAGGACAGCCAGTAGTTAGCCTCTATGAGTATATGTTCAGAGTTTACAACAGGGGTGGGGAACCTTTTTTCTGCCAAGGGCCATATGGATATTTATAACATCATTTGCGGGCCATAAAAAATTATCAACTTAAAAAACAGTGCTCCGCCGAGGGAGAATGATTCAGGCCAGCAAAATTAATGCAAATAATTGTTTTTCTATTTGAAGTCATGTGGGGAGAGCCTAATCTGGCACACACACACACACACGGCCCGCCGCCCTAGGCAAATGCATAGGTCCAGGACTTTTTTGTAGAAAAAGCCCAGCAGGAACTCAGTAGCATATTAGACCACATCCCCTAATATTAGCATATTAGGTCACACCATTTGGGATAATCAAGTGCAAACTGAACTGTGACAGTAACTTTTCCAGGCCCTGCAGCAATTCTGGCTGGCCAGCCAGGCCCCAGGGAGGCTGCCACACAGTACATCTGGGCCCTGTGATCCCTGCCTGGCCCTGGGGAGGCTGCTGCACAGTGCAGCTGGGCCCCATGATCTTTGCTGGCCAGCTAGGCTCCAGGGAGGCTGCCACATGGCTCAGCTCGGTCCAGCAATCCCCGAGGGCCACACCAAATGGCCTCGAGGACCATATACGGCCTTCGGGAAGAGGTTCCCCACCCCTGGTTTACAAGATTGCTAAAGAGTCTACAAAAACTACAGTTCCCATCAGCCCTGGAAGGAAGTCAGACTCTGAAAGACTGGGCAAAATAATTTATTGGAAAAATTAGGCTTTAGCTGCTCTAGAGCACCTCCTGAAATCTCTCCAGACCTGTTCAGGTATCCCAAGTGCTGAGAGATAGCACTTTTCCCTGGCACGTGGAATGCAATAAACTTGGAGACTATGGCCCTGGCCAAAAAAAATCCCTACTGCTGAGCACCTTAAGCTATTAAAGCTGGGCATACCCACAGGTTACTGCTAACTTTCTAACAAATCCTTTCATCTGACAACACAATGCAAGGCAGGTTCAAATTGTGCACGTTTACTTGATTTCCATAATTAATCACTAGTGCAGAATTTTTATTTCCAATATATGCAATCCCTCTCCTCCCAGAAGCAAAATGAGCAGAGCTCTTTAAGCTAAGCGCACCCTTTGTGACTGATGATGAATCCTTCCTTGCTATGTCAAACTCAAACCTCAGTCAATTTATTTCTCAGCTCCTACACAGGGTGAAGCAGCTTGTCCATTCTGAAAGCATGCAGGCACACAATTTATCCAATAAAAAGAAGCTGTTAAACAATTCTTCATCGTTCATTTTTTGAGTACCACCACTGCTACAATGGTATCGTTCAACAGGACTTTAATTAAAAACAATCTTAACCCGTATACTGCTGCAAGTCAATCAATATTATTGTAAGCTGGTAGATGCTTGGTTTAAAAAAAAAACCCAAATAAAATGAAAAGGGGGGAAGCCCTCTTGCCATATTCATTTGGAAAAGGAAATAACATTACTGTCATGTAGAGCCAATAAAATGGCATCTAATCCTTTGGGGAAATCCAAACAGCCATGAAGTGAAAGTGAGTGCAGATTAACACATCGTAAATCCATTTACAACCAGGCATTGTTTACATAGTGATTTGCTGGTGCCTGCTACTCTTCGATCAATCTTTAATTGAAAGTGGCCTTTTTTTGCCCAGGTCCCATCCAAAAAGGTTATATTTAATTCCCTCCAATAGATATTAACTGATTACATCCTCAAGACATGATTAAATCAAGTGTGGGTGTCTAAACTGAGATGGCACAGATAAATTGGTGGGGGGGGAGGTTGTTGTCAGCCATATTCCCATTTCAGTGGAAGGTTTCTAGTGGATTCTGTCCTTGAAAAATCAGTAGCAAATAGCTCTGTCCTTTATGATGCTGCACAATCCCTTCAGCTGTAAAGGACTGGATCAGAGCCTCAGCACCAGGGCAGCAATACACCTGCCAAATGCATGTAAAGGTCTGGGGGCTGGAGAGGTGATGGGAAGCAATGGCAAGACAGAGAGATAAAGCTGCTGGTACTTTATTATGTTAATCCCCAAGGGTCATCAACATGGCCATGGATGAACATGCTGTGTGGATGCAAAACTGCATCTACAATTTGTTACAGTAAGAAGTAGAGAGGAGAGCGACCAAGATGATGAAGGGGAAATGAGGAAAGGCTAAAGAGTCTGAGACTTTTCAGTTTAGAAAAGAGATGACTGGGGCAGGAGGCATGATAGAGGTTTATAAAATTATGAATGGAGTGAAAAGGATTGACACAGAGAATTTTTTCTCCTTCTCTTCAAACACTAGAACTCGAGGGCATCCAATGAAACTGATAGGCAGTAGGCTCAGGGCGTACAAAAGGAGATAGTACTTTACACAGAGTGATTAAAGTGTGGGATTTGCTGTCAGAGGATGCAGCAATGGCCACAGGACTAAATAGCCTTAAGAGGGGATTAGACAGATTCATGGAGGATAAATCTATCAGTGGTTACTAGCTAGCGTGACCGAGGGGAACCTCCACATTCAGAGGCACTAATCCTCTGAATCCCAGAGCCAGGAGGCAACATTAGGGGAAGGCCTCAGCCTCTATGCCCGGTTGTTGACCCTCCAGAGGAACTGTTTGGCCACTGTGTGAGACACAATGCTGGACTAGATGGACCACTGGTCTGATCCAGCAGGGCTTTTCTTATGTTAAACCTCTGTAACTGACACAGTACTCCATGGCTTCCTCTTGCTGAGTGCTGAATATTGGCATTGTTAAAGCTAAAGCAGCCTCTCAGGACTATATACCAGGATCAGACCAAGGGTCCACAGATTAGCATCTTGTTTCCAACAGTAGCCTTGTAGTTACTTTCAGAAATCCATATGCAATGCAACAATGGTCCACCCAAACTACATGTCCCAGCACTTGAAAATCTGCAGCATACTGCCTCTGAACATGAGATTCCATTTAGATATCAACACTGATTGAAAGATCTATCCTTCTTGAATTCATCAAAGTAGACAATATGTCTGACATAGGTCAGCTTGCAAATTCCCTAAACAATCTTGCATTCACACATTACACTGGGGAGCTAACAAGTGCTCTGAGACCCATTTCAACTTGTGTACATACTGCAGGAGGAAGGAAAGACTTCACCCTTCCCTCCTGTGCCATTTTCCAAAGCTGAAATGGCTGTGGTGTTACCTGTTTGCCCCACTGGGGGACTCTATGTGTATTGTTGTACACATAGTGGGGAAACAGGCTCCCTGTACAGCCATTTCAATTCAGGAAAATGGCACAGGAGGAAAGGCTGTAGTTGCTCTTCCCCCCACCCCACCCCAAGCTCTTCAGGCAAATTGCACCCCAGGGCACTTAGAAAACAGAGTTGCACTTACATGTAACTTCCATTCATTGACTGGTCTTCGGTACATGCACACATGAGACTGTGCTTTCATAGGCCAACCATGGAGAGAAGCTAGCAAGCTTCTTTACCAAGAATTTTCCAGACACCCAGGAGTACCGTTCCCCCTCCCATTCACAGTGCCCCCTGATTGTCCTGCACAAAGCCTGAAGGAAATTTCTCAGCCCTCCCCCCCCCCCCGCCATAGATGAGAGGACTCGAGCTTCTGCTTCACAATATAGGAAAAGGTGTGTGCTGGTAATTGGGGATTCCCTACTTAGAGGGGCAGAACCCAAAGTGTGCTGACTGGACTTCTCATCTCAAGAGGTATGCTGTCCACCAGGTGCGCACATCCAGGACATGACTGAAGGGGTAGGAAGACTCATCAAAAACACAGATTATTATCCTTTCATGGTCCATGTGGGAACAAATGATACTGCCCGGCACAGCCCAGAACATATTAAAAGAGACTATGTGGTTCTGGGTAAGAAGGTGAAGGGCCTGGGAGTTCAGGTTGTGTTTTTGTCAATTCTTCCTGTTAAAGGCTGTATCTTAGGAAGGGAAAGAAGAATACTGCAACTAAATGAATGGCTATGTAGATGGTGTCATCAGGAAAGGTTTGTATTTTTGGACCATGGATTATGCTTTTGAGATGAAGCTCTTCCACTGGGACATGGTTTGCACCTCACAAAGGTAGAGGGAAAAGGTTGTTTGGTAAAAGCCTTGCTAATCTAATAAGGAGGGCTTTAAACTAAATTGTATGGGGGGGTGAGACAATAATTTAAAGCCTTGGATGATGTCAATAACTGGAGATAAGAATGCTAAAGTTTTGCAGGTAGTGGCACATATGCTAGGTAACATCAGGGCTTTTTTTGATCAGAAATGCACAGGAACACAGTTCTGGCTGCCATGGTGTCAAGGGGTGTGGCCTAATATGCAAATGAGTTCCTGCTGGACTTTTTCTACAAAAAAGCCCTGTGTGAAACAATGATGATGACAGGGGACTGGCCTAATATGCAAATGAGTTCTTGCTGGGCTTGTTCTACCAAAAAGCCCTGGGTAACATTAACTCACAAGTACACAAGGAAACAAAAACCTCAGGGTGCATAAAACATAGATTCCGAGTCTCTACACTAATGTGCAGAATATGGCAAACAAGCAAGCAGAACTGGAAATCCTAATACAGGAAGGGGACTATGACATAATAGGCATTATTGGTGGGATGACATTCACAACTGGAATATTAGGACTGAGATATAAAACTTATTTAAAAGGGACAGACAAATAAGAAAGGGTGGAGTAGCATTATACATAAAAGATGTATATACTTGTGAGGAAATATGTGAAGCTGAGTGTGGATGATCAGTTTATCTCTGGGTAAAAATAAAAGGAGTAAGAAACAATAGTGATATTATGGTGGGGGTCTGCTATAGCCCACCAAGCCAAGCAGAGGACTTGGATGTAACACTCCTAGAACAGGTTGCAAAGTTCTCAAAGAGATGGGACACTATGGTCATGGGAGATTTCAATTACCTGGATATCTGTTGAAAACAACTCTGCTAAAAATAAAAGGTCAAATAAATTCATGATATGTCTTGCTGACAACATTTTCCAGAAAGTGGAGATGGAAACAAGGGAATCTGCTATCTTGCACTTGATTTCTGCCATCAGGGAAGGATTGGTTGATGAGGTGAAAGTAGTGGACATCCTGGGTAGTAGTGACTATGTAACCTTGGAATTTACAGTCTTGGGGAAGGGGAAAGCTGTTCATAGCCAGACATAAAAGATGGACTTTAGGAAAGCAAATTTTAACAAAGTTATCTGGGTAGAATCCCATGGCCGGAAATACTTAAGGAGTTCAGAAGAGGTGGGAGTTTCTTAAAAGCGAAATATTGAAGGCACAATCACAAATAATTCTTATGAGAAGGAAAAATGGGAGGAGCCTAAAGAAGCAAGGTGGATCCATGAAGAGCTTTCTAAGGACTTGATAAATAAAAAAGACTCATTTAGGAAATGGGAGAAAGGCCTTATAACTGAGAATGAATATAAACAAATAACCAGTGCTTCTAGAGAGATAGTTAGAAAAGGTAAACTTCAGTATGTGCTTAGGCTAGTGAGAGGTACTAAAAACAACACAAAAAGGGTTTCTTTTCCCTATGCTCAAAATAAGAAAAAGAGCATGGACATGGTAGACCCCTTGCAGGGACAGGAAAATGAAATTGTAATAAGTGATGAAGAGAGAGCAGAGCGGCTCAATTCCTACTTTTCCTCAGTCTTCTCTTGTGGGGGGAAAGGTACTCAACGTGTCAATAATAGATCACATGGAAGGGAGTTGCAGCCTAGGATCAGTACAGAGGTAGTACACAAACACCTAGTTTCTTTAAATGAAATGAAGTCATTGGGGATAGATGAACTGCATCCAAGTGAGTGTAATTTCTAAGCCTCGAAGTGAATGTAATTTCTAAAAAAACCTTGTGAATGTAATTTCTAAGCCTCTTGCCATTATTTTTGAGAATTCTTGGAGAACAAGTGAGGTGCCGGAAGATTGGAAGTGGGCAAATGTTGTTCTCGTCTTCAAGAAGGGGGGAAAGGAGGATCCAGGTAACCACCAACTTGTCAGCTTTATGTCTATTCCTGGAAAAGTTTTAGAACAAATCATCAGTCAGTCCTTGAGAATTCAGAAAGGATGGCTGTGATTACCAAGAGCAGCATGGGTTTCTCAAGAATAAGTCATGTCAGACTAACCTTGTCTCTTCGTTTGAGAGAGTTATTACCTTGCTGGATCAGGGGAATGCTGTAGACATGGTTTATTTTTACTTCAGTAAGTCTTTTTATAAGGTTCCACTGTTCTAGTTGACAAGTTGGTAAAATGTGGTTTGGATCTTATTACTGATAGGTGGATCTGTAACTGGTTGACAGATTGCACCTAAAGAGTGCTTATTAATGGTTCCTCATCCTCTTCGGGAGGAATGACAAATGGAGTGCCTCAAGGATCTGTCCTGGAACCTGTTTTGTTTAATACTTTTCTATAAGATTTGGATAAAGGAATAGAGGGAATGCTTATTAAATCTGCAGATGATACTAAATTGGGAGAGATAGCAAATACAGTAGAAAACAGAGTGAGGATACAGGTTGATCTTGATAGGCTGGAGAACTGGGCTAAAACAAATAAAATAAATTTTAATGGGGATAAATGTAAAGTTCTTCATTTACATAGGAAAAAATACATGCATAACTATAGGATGGGAAAGACTTGTCTTGGCAATAATTTGTGCAAAAAGGATCTAGGGGTCTTAGTGGACCATACACTGAACATGAGTCAGCAGTGTGATGTGGTACCTAGAGTACTCTCTTCAGTTTTGGGCACCACAGTTTAAGATAGATCTAGATAAACTGTAATATGTCCAGAGGAGGGCAATGAAGATGGTGAGAGGTCCTATGAGGCAAGGTTGAAAGAGCTTGGCATGTTTAGCCTGGAGAGGAGATGACTGAGAGGTGATATAATAACCATCTTCAAGTACTTGAAGGGCTGTCATATAGAGGATGGTGCAGAGTTGTTTTCTGTGGCCCCAGAAGGACAGACCAGAACCAATGGGTTGAAATGAAATCAAAATCATTTTCAGCTAAACATTAGAAAGAACTTTCTGACAGTAAGGGCAGTTCCTCAGTGGAACAGGCTTCCTTAGGAGGTTAGTGAGCTCTCCTTCTTTGGAGATTTTTAAACAGAGGCAAGATGGCCATCTGACAGCAATGATGATTCTGTGAACTTAGGCAGAGCAGGAGAAGGAGGGCAGGAAGGGTTGCATCAGTGCTGAGTTCTTATGGCCTCTTCTTACATGCCCAGGGAAATGCAGATTGCCACTTTAGGTTCAGGCAGCGATTTTTCTCCGGGCCAATATGGCCAGGGATCCTGGAGAGGGTTGTGGCTTTTTTTGCCATCTTCTGGGCTTTGAGCAGTGGTCATGGGTGTGTGTGTAGGGGGGAGGTGCTTGTGAATTTCCTGCATTGTGCACGGGGTTATTCTATATGATCCCAGAGTTCCCTTCTAACTCTATGATTTTAATTTGTGAATCACTTGCTAGAAATAAATACACATAAATGAAAAAAAGTGCACAGACATGGTCACTACCACCAGCAGGGCTTTTTTTTTGTAGAAAAAGCCCAGCAGGAACTCATTCACAAATTAGGCCACACCCTGGACACCAAGCCAGCCAGATCCGCATTCCTGTGCATTCCTGCTCAAAAATATTCCTGACCAACAGCCACTATGAATGTATGAAGAGTACATGTAATCAAGATGCTTTCACTTCACTAGCCAGCATACGGTGTGCTTACTTCCTAATCCCTTAACCCAAGAGACAGCGAAGGTAGATTTAGGGTTGACAAAGCATATCCTTCCTTGGATGAGTGAGTGCAGAGCAGTGTTCTTATCACAGATCCTACCATCACAGATCCTTACCACAGATCCTATTCTGCAAACTAGGCACATCTGTGCAAGTTTCCATAGACATGACTGAAACAGAAAGTATAGTATATAAGGACACAACAGGGAAGTGTGAACTTGCCTTACAAAAACCCCATAGAGATGGGTGGAAGCTGAATGAAGGGAAGATATGTAGGACTGCAACTGTGCCCCTTTGTATTTCTAATAAAGAATTGTGCAGGAAATGTTCCTAACAGATCGAGACTTGGGTAAACCGAAACTGGGCACTGTCATGTTATATTTATATTATTATACAATAATTTCATTATTTGAAGAGGAAATGAGAGAGCGCAATCTTGTATAGTCTTAAAAAGGCTATTTACCAGATTCTCTTACCCCTTTTACTGATCACTTGTAATTATACAAACTGCACTCACATGGAGGCCAACAGCCAGCAAAAACATATTGACATTTTAACGCCTTTAGATGATCAAAGCATTAGCTTAATATAATCAGCTCAAATCCATTTACCAGTGAGCCCACCACTGTGCCAAGGGACTGTTTTCTTTTCCAGCCCTATCTATTCAGGAACAGGTGCTATAATAGTAAATTAATTAGTCAGTGGAGGAGCACCTTGTTCTCCATCTCCGCAGGCCTCACGTGGGTCAGGGCCTTGAGGAAAATGCCATCTGGGCAGAGTTTCCCCCAGAGAAACAATCAAAGCTTGCAGATTTCAAACTACAGAGGGAGGGTTCATATGATAATTAACCTTATTAGTCTTTTTTTAAAAAAACAGTTTACAATGTGTCAACATGTTGGCTCCAATAAATGATCTGCTATGCAAAAAATCATCAGTGCAACTTATTCGAAGGAATGTTGTTTTCTTTCCTTCCTTCATGCAAAATCTACAAAATCTTTTAAAGATTGAGTGAGAAAGAGAAAAAACACCCACTAATGTTTATGCACCGACAATAACACTCGCAGGTAATCAGGCTTTAATTGTAATTTATGTGGAGGAAATGATACAACACATGGCGGTTTCAAAACACCCATTCTAAAAACAAACTGTAAGGTACGTTTTGCTTCAAGAAGCAGGATCCCTAATCTGTTCCCATCCCTTCTTCCTCAGCTTTTGTAGGCTTCTCATCAAAAAGCCTACAGCCTTATAGTATGTATCAGACTTCAACATACTTGAGAGTTGGGAAATTAATTTGATTCTGATCATGTTCTCTGCCATTGTTGATAGTTATATACCCAACTCACAGGGGAATCCAAGCAGAAACCAATCAAGGAATTTCACAAACAATTGAATCATCTTCATCAAAGCTCCAATGCTGTGAACAGTTACTTGTGCATAAATTCCACTAAAATGAATAATACATTTCTATGTGTCACAATGTACAGAATTAGCCCAGACATTTAGTGTGTTGCTGTTGTTCTGCTTGCTTCCCATGTTCTATTTTTGATGAAATTTCTAATTTTTTACAGGAGCATGCCAACTTAGATTTTGTGGAACTCTTGCAGTAGACTGGCATCCCAATCCTGAAAGCCACTGTGGCAGAGGCAGTATTTGAGGTGCTATGTGAACTTCCAACAATCCAACTGGGTGGAGCTATTACCGTTTGCTGAGTACGGGTACAACAACAGCCTCCACAGCTCCACTAAAATGACTCCCTTCCAGGCGGTGAATGGTTACAAGGGAAAGCCGTTCCCTTCTTTACCAGGAGGGGGAAGCAATTCTCAGCCCACAGACTGTCAGCAATGGTGGGGCGACTGGAGAAAACCTGGAAAGTAATCCAGGAGAACCTGGAAGTGGCCAAAAGGGATTACAAAGCCCAATTTGACAAAAAAAAAAAAAACATAGCCCAAGCTGGGATTTCAAAGTAGGAGAGACAGTTTTCCTATCGACCAAGAACTTGCCGTTGCCACAAGCCTCTAGGAAATTGTCCTACAGGTTCCTGGAGCCCTTTAAAATAAAAAGAGTGATCAACAAAGTGACTGTAGAACTGGACTTGCCCAAACTGTTTAGTAAAGTGCATCCTGTTTTCCATTGCAGCCTTCTTCGTCGAGATCCGGGTGGGTCGAAGTGGCACCCTCGAGGTCCGGAACCCAAGCCCATCTTGGTGAAGGGTCAGAAGCACCACGAAGTGAAGGAAATCCTTGACTCTAAAATCCAAAGGGGGGTCCTCTACTATCTGGTGCGCTGGCACTATTTTCCACCTAGCTGCGACGAGTGGGTTAAAGCTTCTGATCTAAACGCTCCGCAACTGCTTAAGCAATTTAACCTACTGCACCCAGACAAGCCCCGAGCAAGAGCTTAGGGGGGGGGGGGCAGTATGTCAGACTCTGTTCATTGATATTATTGCTGAATGCTAATTATTAACCAGATTGATTAACTCACATATATGCTCACTAACATGTGCTAGTAGAATAGGAGAGGGGGGCCAAGTAGGGAATAGCCAGAGAGTAGCTTCCCAGGGACATCAAAGATTGTTAAGCATTCTTTGAAGTGGAGAATGCCCAGCAGATTCTCACCTCCTTCCTAGAAGCAGCAAGGACATTGCCGCCGGGAAATGTAACCACCAACTGTAGGAGATAAGGGGGAGCTGTGTGAAAAGTCTCATATGCAAAAGCAGCCTTTGTTTTGGGAATTGGGGGGGGGGGGGTAGTTGTAATTGCTTTGATGTAGAATGTTAAATACCAATGACCCGAACTGCTTGCCATCAGTTCCAATGCCTATCATGCTGAAGTAACTTTGGAGTATACAAGAAATGCAACTTTGTTTTAAATAATCAAGCTTGCTTATTTTGGGAGCTTCAATGAACCTTTGCTGACAGGGAGGCCGATAACAAGTGACGCCCACTGCCTCAGCTGAAAGCCTGGCGAAAGAGCTCTGTTTTACAGGCCCTACGGAATTGAAGCAGATCCTGCAGGGCCCTTCTGACTTCTTTGCCAAAATCAAAAGCTGTCATGTTTGCATGCTACCACAAATGTACAAATAGTTGGCATGCAGCAACTTTTGTAATGGAAATGAGTTGGACAACAGGCTACATATTTCTGTATGATATAAGACTCCCACACAGTTTCTGTGTTCTTACAACACTGTATTCAGAGTGGGATGGAGCCCTAGCAAGGTGGCAACCATCCTGCTTCCATAGAGCAGAACTGGACTCTGGTCAAGTCACAAATATTTCTTCCTATGCCTTAGAAGAGGCATTATTCCTTCTCTCACACATAGAAGACAATACCTCTTCTAAAATGATATGTCATGAAATTCTCAGGCATAATCTAATTGCATTTTTCAGAGGATTTATTTGATACAGATACAAATCAACATAGGTATAAATTAGTAATTGATTGATTAAACTGATTTGCAGAACAATCCAAGGAAGAGTTACCCCATTCTCAACCCATTAAAATAAATTAACTTAGGTTCACTTCATAGGATTACACTGTTGATTAACTAAATTCTTATCTTTAGAGATCAACAAGATTTTTGGGGTGTAAGCTTTCTAGAGTTGAAGCTCCCTCCCTAAGTTGTTTAATCAACTTTCTTTAATCAGGTAACTGCACTATATAATGCTTATATGGTTCCACCACAACAAGGCATTCATTCCTTTTTCTTTTCCTTTTTTTAAAGTATGTAATGAGAAGAGATCAATTCATAATGGGAAAGGATATCCAAGATATCAATCTGATCCTGTGAGCAATCTGATCCTGGCATGTCAGAATATTCAAGAGAGTGTTAACATGTTAAAGAAGTGAACATATAATGGCTTCAGCATCTCAGAAATTATTCCATAAAACAGTACCCATTATGCCTCTGTGAAAAGTTCAGTATAAAACTCTAGCATACTAAAATTTGATGAAGTCACATCATATTGTACACCTCAAAGGAGATGCAAAGAAGATCAGCCCAAATCTACAATGCACTGGGGATATTTTCAGTTCCATGCACATAAACTACAATGGCTATGGGATTACCTCTCTTTCCTTGCTCCCATGCTCACTTAAACAATACCAGGATATATTCCCTGCAGATGAAGATTTAGGAAACTTACAGCATTATGAATGTTGGGTGCCAAAAATGCAATGCCAGTCTTGGCACCTTGTTGAAACAATGAAAGGGAAAAGCCCAATTAAAGCAGATGATTTTAAAAACAAATGCACTTTTTTTGTTTGTTTTAATATCTGTCCTGCTTCAATTCAAAAGAAAAGTAAAGCAGCACCCTGCAGACAACATTGGCCTAAAATACAAAGAGGGGTGGGGGGGTGGGGAAGCAGCTTCAAAACCTTGAGAAATGTTTTCCCCTCTATTGTCTGCTTCTCAGTCCTATGAAGAATCCTTAGACTGTTCCACTGGTGACTCTGATGTCCTTATTAGGTTAATAATCTTTTTGGATGCTTTGTCTTCCCAAACACTGTTTCCACTGACTTATATTTGAGTATAAAATATTTGCAAACTGTAACTGTTTGACATTGAAGCCCAATAAGCTATCTCTATGCAGCAGCCTGTTTGATTATGCATTAAGGTAGTCCCTATTGGTTAAATGTGAGCTGAGTAAAGGATTCTCTTCCTAAGCAAGAGCCTCAGTAAGATATAACGTATCTACAAAGTATAATAACATTCAGAAGGCCAAATTATGCCTAATGATACGGGTCTTGAGTGTGAACCTTCTACTGAATTTAAAAAAGAGTTGAAAGCACAAAATGCAATGGACATTTATCTTACATGTACATGCATTTCTAATATCTTGAGAGCGCAGGTATTCAACAGAGATTTTCATTAAATCCAAAAGAGTGGTGGTGAAAACTTATCAAGGGTAAGGTTATAATCAAGTGGTCCCTAGAGACACAGATTTTGTTCCCAGCATTCTCTTTTCCGAGAAGCATCTCTTTCCCTGCTGCATATAACATTTTTTTTAATGTATTCCCATAGTTTATGATAATGTTGGAAGTATATGGGACAAACGATAGCACCTAGTAATAAGAGATACACATCACCCAAGGAATAGCAACAGATTCTAACTGTCTAAGAGTATATATGCTTTTGAGTTACCCATCTCCACATTAGGCATAGTTGAAAAACTGCTAATTCCATACTGGATGGTGAGAGAGGATGCACAGAACTAGTTAGATATTCAACTAGGTTTTCAATGAAATACATGAAACTACATAAATTCAGTGGCTTCAGATATTATTGGAAAATTTAGCAGAGAAACAAAGACAGACAAACGTGTTAGTTTAAGAAAAAGCTAATATATAAAAGAAGGTGGGAAAGGTTACATTTAGAAGTAAAATAACAAACATTCTAACTAGTTCTAAGCTCCACGTTGACTGGATGCTAAACCTTGTGTGTGAGAAAACAAAGGACAAGTTTCTTAACAGCCCCTCACTTCCTGCAGACATGCCCAAAATATATATATATACATACATAATTTAATAGATTTCAGACTGAGTGGACTGACACTGAATCCTGCGAAGACAGAGGTCCTTTGTTTGGGCCGTCGGGGACCGGGGGGGGGAATCCCCCTGCCAGCTTTTGACGGTGTACCGCTGAGGCCAGCGGACAGGGTCAGGAGCCTGGGGGTGCTATTGGAGCCGTCCCTAAAGATGGAGGCTCAGATAGCGGCCACTGCCAAGTCCGCGTTTTTTCATCTTAGACGGGCAAGGCAGTTGGCCCCCTTCCTGGCCCCCGACGACCTAGCAACAGTGATCCATGCTACGGTCACCTCGAGGTTGGATTACTGCAATGCCCTCTACATGGGGCTGCCCCTGTGCCGGACCCGGAAATTGCAGCTAGTGCAGAATGCTGCGGCCCGGCTGTTATTGGGCCTCCCAAGGTGGGGGCACATCCGGCCGGGCCTTCGGGCTTTGCACTGGCTTCCAATAATATACCGAGTCCAGTACAAGGTGCTGGTCATCACCTTTAAAGCCTTATATGGCCTGGGACCTGCCTACCTGTCTCTCCCCACACGTTCCCCAGAGAGTACTGAGGTCTGGCACTCAAAATCTGCTCACCATCCCCGGGCCCAAGGAAGTGCGTCTCAAGGCAACTAGAGACAGGGCCTTTTCCACAATGGCCCCTATGTGGTGGAACCAGCTACCGGAAGAGGTGAGGGCCCTGCGGGACCTTGCTCAGTTCCGCAGGGCCTGTAAGACAACCCTCTTCCGGTTAGCCTATGCCTGATTAGATAATGTAGCTACCAGATTTCTGTGATTATACTGTATAGTTTTAATGTTATAATTCTAAGGTTTTTAGGTTTTAATTGTCTGATTTTAAATGTAATAACTTGCTCTGATTTTACTGTTTTATTGTTTTATTGTCGTTGTAAGCCGCCCTGAGCCACTTGTGGGAAGGGCGGGATAGAAGTCACCAAATAAATAAAATAAAATAAATAAATTTTTATTGTGCCCACGAGCAGGCTCAGGGCAGATCACATAGCACCCCAATAAAACTTGATCAGCCAGTAGACATTCTGAGACTGTCTTCATTAGGAACAGGGATGCCACTAGGCAAACTAGGTGATTTTGGGGATACTGAATTGAATGCCTCCCATGTGACTCAGGGCTGTTATCAGTGCTGGGGGGGGGCAGAACGACCCTTGGCACTTACCGTGAGGGGTCCTTCTCCTAGGAGGAAAGGAGGACATCTTGGGTGTTTTCCCACCGTCAAATCAGGGAGGCAGGAATCAAAAACTTCCTCTTCCTGTGACTGTGGGGAACCACCCATCTTCAGTTCGGGTGACTCCGAGCAGCAGTCTAAACAATAACTATATCTATAAAACAAAAAACTTTTAACAAGAAAAAACAGCTATTAGTCCGTCGGTATCCATAAAGAAGTTGGACTACCGACGAGAAAATGAACTTTATAGATAAGAAACTAAGGACAGGCCCGAAGGCAATCAGATATTGGTAGAGGTGTTGGTAGACGACAATGGAGAGATAAGCTGCCCAAGGTAGGGCGATAGATGGGAGGGCAAGATGTCCTCCTTTCCTCCTAGGAGAAGGACCCCTCACAGTAAGTGCCAAGGGTCGTTCTCCCTAGGAGGCGGAGGACATCTTGGGTGCTCCCAGAGCAGTAGGTTACCTAGGGGGGGATCGCCCTACTCAGGTAGCACATGTTGTAAGATTCGTCTACCGAAGGCCGCGTCCGCCGACGCGTAAGAGTTCAGTTTGTAGTGTCGCACGAAGGTGGAGATTGACGACCACGTAGCTGCCTTGCACACTTCCTCGACTGAGGCGTTCTTGTTGAAGGCTGCGTTAGCGGCTGCGCTTCTGGTCGAGTGCGCGGTGATCCCAGGTGGAACCTCGAGGTGCAAGGCCTTGTACGCCTCTGCTATGCACTGCTTGATGGCATAACTAATGGCCGACTTGGACATCTTTTGCCCCATTCTGGGTGCAGAAATATTGATGAACATGGAATCTGACTTACGCAGTGGCTCTGTTCTAATCAGGTAGATTTTGATTGCCCTGCGCACGTCCAGGGTGTGCCAGGTTCGTTCCTTGGGGTGCCTGGGATCTGGGCAAAAGGATGGTAAGTTGATCTCTTGATTTTGGTGGAATCTGGATGACACCTTTGGCTGGAAGGTAGGATCCGGGTAGAGGACCACTTTATCCTTGTGGAACACGCATAGCTCCTTCCTAGCCGATAGGGCTCCGATCTCGGAGACCCTTCTGGCCGATGTTATTGCTACCAGGAATATCGTTTTCATGCGAAGCATCTTTAAGGGCACGTGCATGAGTGGTTCGAAGGGTGGCCCTGTTAGGGCGGACAGCACTGGGTTCAGCCTCCAGGTCGGGAACCGATGAGTCTGTGGTGGAGAACTTAAGGAAGCCCCTCTAAGGAACCGGCGGATGTGTGGGTGAGATGTCAAGGATACGCCATCCACCTGCTGAAGTACTGATGATAGTGCTGCGATCTGGCGTTTGAGTGTGGCTGGCTTCAGGCCGGACTGCAGACCATCCTGAAGGAATTGTAGCACTCTGGGGACAGTAGGATGTAATGGGTCCACACTCTTTCTCCGGCACCACCTGTGGAAGGCTTTCCAGGACATGTTGTAGATCCGCGTAGTGGATTCTTTTCTGGATGCTAAGATGGTATTTGTCACTTCGCTGGTGTATCCTAAGCCTAGTAACGATCTCCTCTCAACCTCCACGCGGTCAATCTCAGCCATTCTGGGTGGGGATGCCACACTGGTCCCTGCAGCAGCATGTCCGGCCAGATTGGTAGGTGAAGGGGTTCCTCCGCCGACATCTGCTGGATTGAAGAGAACCAGGGACGCCGAGGCCACCAAGGTGCAACCAGGATGACCTCTGCCCCCAGCGTCCTGATCTTTCTGAGTAATCTCGGGATGACCGGGATTGGAGGGAAGGCATACAGGAGTCCTTGCGGCCACAGGGATGTTAGAGCGTCTGTGGCCTCCGCCTGACTGTGAAAGTACCTTGTGAAGAACCGGGGCAGCTGTGATTCTGGTGAGATGCGAAGAGATCCAAGGTTGGCGGTCCGAAGTGGTCCGTTATCTTTATAAATATAGCTCTGTTGAGAGACCACTCCCCCGCCTGGATGCTCTCCCGACTGAGCCAGTCCGCCTGCACGTTGTGCGTTCCCTTGATGTGTTCTGCCCTTATTGACTTCAGGTGCAGTTCTGCCCAGACGAACAGTTTTCCGGCCTCCCTGTAGAGGGAGCTGGACCTGGACCCCCCTTGATTGTTTAGGTAGGCCTTCGCTGCTATGTTGTCCGTTCGCACTAGGACATGTTGGCCTGAGACTTGGTCCTGGAAGTGCAGGAGAGCTAGGCGAATTGCCCGAAGCTCTAGGAGGTTGATTGGGAGGCTCGATTCCCTGGCCGTCCACTGGCCCTGTGTGGGAACCTCGTTGAGGGTTGCCCCCCAACCGGAGAGGCTGGCGTCCGAAAACAACTGCAGCTCCCTCTCTATGAGGAAGACTCTTCCCTGACGCAAGTTGCTGGCCTTGGTCCACCACCTGAGGCTCTCCTTCACCGCCGGGGGCAGTGTTAGGGATATGGAACGTCTCTCCATGATCTGCAATTGATGGGGACGAAGGAACATCTGGAGCTGCCTGGTGTGGTGTCGGCCCCACTGTAGCGCTTCGAGGTTTGAGATGAGGAGGCCCATGAGCCTTGCTAGAGTCAGGAGCGTTGATGATGACGCCTGGATCACCTGTTGCGCCAACGTCATTGTCTTTAAGATCTTGTCCTCGGGGAGGAAGATGGCTTTGAGGTTTGTGTCGACTATCATGCCCAGGTGTTCTAGTCTCTGAGTCGGTTGTAGGTGACTCTTGGCTGTATTGATCAGGAAGCCGTGTCTCTGGAGGCAGCTGACTGTGTTCTGTATGTCCTGTTCTGCTTTCTCCCTTGACGATGACCTTATCAACAGGTCGTCGAGGTAAGGGTGCACGTGTATGCCCCTCTGTCTGAGGTGTGCAATCAGGTTCACCAACACCTTGGTGAACACCCGTGGAGCTGTTGCCAGTCCGAAAGGTAGGGCTCTGAATTGGTAGTGAGAGCCATTTACGCAGAAACGTAGGAATTTGCGGTGTGAGGGTAGGATCGGAATATGTAGGTAAGCCTCTGTCAGATCCAGCGATGACATGTAGTCCCTGTGGTTCAGGGCCTCTGTTATGGACTTGATGGACTCCATTCTGAAGTGTCGCAGTTTGATGTTTCTGTTCAGGAATTTTAAGTCCAGAATTGCCCTCCAGTCCCCGTTCCTCTTGGGAACTGTGAAGAAGATGGAATAGACACCTTGATATTTCTGCTTCAGAGGGACTTGTTCTATTGCCGCTGAATCCAGAAGGTGGCGTATTGCCTTGAGGGTGATGTCCCTCCGCTCCGGGTTTGAGCGGAGTGGGGAAATAAGGAAACGATCTGGGGGTGTACGCCTGAACTCTATCGGGTAACCCCGGGAGACAATCTCTAGAGTCCAAGAATCCGCCTGCGATTCCACCCAGGCCTGATGGAAGTGCAGCAGGCGGCCCCCTACTGGGATGTGGTCCCAGTCATGCCTGGTTGGGCTTGGGGCCCTTCTGGAATTTTCCCAATCTATCGGGCTGGTTCCTCTGAAATCGGTTGTTGGAGGTGTTCTTATGGAAAGCCTGCTTGGGTTGTCTCCAGGGTGATTTCTTGTATTCTGGCTTCGGTTTGTGGAAGTTGGTGGAGGTCCGAAAGGAATTGGATCCAAAACCTTGCCTGTCGGTGCGCCTCAGAAACTTGGGCATGGCCTTCTTCTTATCTCGCGTCTCCACGAGTATCTTTTCCAGTGTGTCACCGAAGAACTTCTCACCCTGAAAGGGGTATCCTGAAACGATTGACTTGGAATGGGCGTCGGCTGGCCAGGCTCTGAGCCAAAGCCCCCTTCTGGCTACCGCGTTAGCTGCCATCGCCCTGGCAGAGAAGGTGAGGGCATCTAAGGAGGCATCCGCTGAGAACTCAGCCGCCCGCATGAGTCTGCTGGTGCCCTCCATGGTCCTTCTATCTGCGTCCGGCAAAAGCTGTGACAGACGTCTGATCCACACTATCGCTGCCCTAGAGACTATAGAGTTGGCGGCAGCAGCCTTGATGGCCAGGGCCGTAGCCTCATGGCTCCTCTTCAAGGCCAGGTCAATCTTCCTGTCCCAGCTGTCCCTAATCGACCCTTGGCCATCCTCTGCTAGTAGGCCATGGGACTGTAGGGCTGCCACTGGTGCATCCACTAAGGGGACCTGCAGCATGTCATTAGCAAAGGCAGGAAGCTCATACAGTTTCTTAATAGAGTTGGGGACCTGTCTGCTGGTACTTGGTTTTGCCCATTCAGCTCTTAGCTGGCGCTCAAAAAACTCTGGGAAAGGAAAGATCCTGTCAGAGGATCGGTACCTAGGAAAGAACTCTGAGTTCCCCTTGGGTTTATTCTTGGGGTTAGACAGGGGGTTGGCAGTCTCCTGGTCCTCGGGAGACACTTGGAGGTCCAGTGCGGCTAGCACCTTGGGCAAGAGGGATTGGAACTCCTCTGCCCTGAAGAAGCGTGAGGAGGGTTCTGGTACAGACGTGCCCTCTATCTCCTCATCTGAGAGGAATTCGCCCTCCTCCCTTTCCCCCTCTTCTGACTCATCTGACTGATCCCCATACTGGGATCTCTCGCCCTCTAGGAAATCACTGGCTAGGTAGCCTCTAGTGGCCCTGGAGTGGGAGCCCTGTTCCCTAGATCTTTTGGGTGAGGGTGACCTGGGGGGGGGATGGGCTAGAGGGCCCTGGCCTCTTGAGGGTGGCCGCTTCGACTGCAGCCCCTACAGTCTGTCTGATAGACTCTAGAAATTCAGAAAATAAGGAAGGTTCCAACATGGGTACGTTACCCAAGCCCGTCTGGGGCTGAAGGGTCTGCACGGCCTCCTGCTGTGGCTGTACTTCGAAGGCGTCGAAGTCTCCCGCCTGGAGATTGGCATGGGGGGTCCCCGCCCCTGGAGGCTGCCAGGCTGCTGGTCCCCGTCCTTTCGCGCCCGTTTGCGCTTTTCAAAATGGCCCTCGTGGCCAGGACGGCGCTCTGAGGAGGAAGCTTCCTCCGCTGCCGAGGACGACCAGCGCCGCTTCCTTTCAGATCTCCGATCCTCCTCTGGTCTCCTCATTGTTCTGCCCCTACAGGGCACGTTGCCGGCAGCCGAGGCAAGCCCCGTGGTCATGCCGGCTCCGGGAAGCGGCCTCTCGGCCCCGCGCGATGCGCAGGCGGCCGAGTCCTCGTTGGGGCAGGCGTCCTTCGCCCTGCGCGCCATCTCGCTGCACTTTGCGCCGCGGCTTGAAAAACACAGCCCGAGCCGCCGGCGCGCCGCTCCTCTCCGAAGGGGGTGGGGGTGGGGAGGGAGCGAGGATCCACAGAAGGGAAACGAGGTTAGAGTAACAAAGAGGCTGAAAGTAGATGGATTGGAAATAGCTAGGCAAAGAAAGAGGCAAGAGCGAAAGAGGAAGAAAGTTTTTTTTTTTTTTGAAGGAAAGTACTTAAAGGGATAGAACCTATCCTAAGCACATGCTCTCCCTGTTGAGGCAGGAAAGGAACTGAAGATGGGTGGTTCCCCACAGTCACAGGAAGAGGAAGTTTTTGATTCCTGCCTCCCTGATTGGACGGTGGGAAAACACCCAAGATGTCCTCCGCCTCCTAGGGAGAAGTTAGCCTTGCCTAGGGTGCCAGACTCAGTTAAGATCATGGAATTACAATAGAAACAAAAAATTGTGCACATGGGGTTGAGATCCTTTGGATTTTCATTGGGTACTTTGGCTTGTACAAATGGTCAGTGAGTCTAGAGAAATGCAAGTTCTTTTTTGTTATTCTCCTTTTTCACTTATTTTTCCTTTTCTTTCTGGTTCTTTTTCTTCCTTTCTTCCCTTGGCACCATCCATTGCATGTAATTACAGTGCTGGGGGGGGGGGGGAGGCTAGCAGGGGTTGGCAATCATGACAAATTAGGTGAAAGTATTTAAATATTCTCCATATATAAATGTCATTTAGCTGTTGGAATCACTTCCTCTATATGTTATGGTTCCGACAGAGCGAATAGAGCAGCGGGGTGGTTAACAGATGCATCCACAAGAGAAGAGACACACTAAAGGAACTCAGTGAAGCAGCCATAAGAGATGAAATACAATGAGTGAACTCAGCAAAGCAGCTGAAAGTGGAAAAGATGAGCTTCATGGGATGAGGCTCAGTGAAGCAACTGAAAAAGATGGGATGCTAGAAAAAATCCTAGAACAGTTAAGTATCATTCTGTTGTATGTGTGTGTGTTAATAGCAACTTGTGCTATTGATTCTGGAGTACTCTACATACAACTTTAGAATTTTAGGAACAGGAAGAAACAATAATCTATGACAACTTTCAGCCTTAGACAGGTTATCACAGTCTATCAGTTCTATACAACTGATGCAAATCTTCACAGGAAGACATTCTACAACATAAGGTTTGAGTCCGGTTGCACCTTTAAAACCAACAAAGTTTTATTCAAACTTTTATGTCCTGAATAAAATTTTGTCGGTCTTAAAGTTGCCACTGGACCCAGACTTTGTCCTTCTGCTTCAGAGCAACAAAGCTACCCACCTGAATAATTTTACAACATGTCTAGGATGCTTCCACACATCACAATTAGCCACATATTGCTATGAACAGAAAGTACAACATAAAGTTCCTAATTTGGGGGGGGGGGGGGCTGAGAGGGCCCTTCAGTATCTGCATAGCTGGGCTCTAGCAGGGGAGAGAGGCAGGTTCTTACAGGTCCTGTCTCCCCGATTAATGCTTGGTAAACCATGATGAGAAGGGGAGATGGAAAGGCAGGCTTGATGGGAAGAACAACAGTAAGCAGAAGTAATGCACCTAATAAGTGCATGGAGGTATTTCTATGCAGGAAGGTATTTTCTATGCAGAAAATTAGGCAGGCAGCATGAATAGTTCATGCCCAGTGACTGGGTCTGATGATATTAAAAACACAGTTGCACTTATGGGTAGCTGATGTTCACTGAATGGAAAGCACTTTGTGTGGCTTGAACCAGGGAGGAGGAGGAGACTGGATTTACATCCTGCCTTTCACTCAGAGCGGCTTACAATCTCCTTCCCTTCGCCTCCCCACAACAGACCCTCTGTGGGGTAGGTGAAGCTGAGAGAGGTCTCTCTAGAACTGCTCTTGAGAGTACAGCTCTGAGAGAACTTGTGACTGACTCATCAACAGCTGCATGTGGAGGAGTGGTGAATCAAACCCAGTTCTCCCAGTCCATGCTCCTAACTACTACACCAAACTGGCTCTACAAACACTACACCATACTACACCAAACATGTGCAATTGCATAGTTCTGTGGTTTTCTCTGCAATTTTTCTGGCTGGCTGGCTTCAGGGTCAATAACAGGTTTCAAGTGTCCCATGATGGTATGCTTTCAGTTCCTTAGAGCTGGGTCTTTTCTACTGGGAGAGATAGGATACCAGCTAGCTATACCAGAACTGGTAATACATTGGTGTCCAAGGTTTATGACTGGGCAGCCCATCACTAAGTACTCTATCATTCCGGTCTTCTTATTTTCCAACACACATTTACAAAAGGTACACTCTACAATATAGCTCCCCATAGAACTAGAGATCAAACCCATCAGTCCACAACTACAACAGACCCTCCAGCACCTTCTTATGGCTTCTGTCTTTTTAAGGTAGTGACCCACCCTAAACACTACACCAAAATCCAGGCAGTTTAATTGCAGAAATATAGACACAGGATCAGTAAGCAACAGAATATGTATGAAAGACTCTGTTCCTATAGACAAAGTTAAACAGACATTCATCCTACATTCAGTCTCGTGACTGACATGAACAAACAGCAGTTGGATCCAAAACCACCCTCTGCACATGTGGTTGGATTATCAGTGTTGTATTTTAGAGTAAGAATCAACCACATATGCATTTCTTTGGAAACATTCTTAGAAGGAGCTTTCTAACATTTTTACCTAAATCTACCTTCCCGAAGATTAAGATAAGAAGATATGGTGAATAATGCTTCCTCATCTCCCCTCCACACATCCTTTTTAAAAACACTGAATAGTGGCAACACGCCCCCCCCCCCCCCTTAATCTTCTTTTCTCCAGGATCAACAAATAGAGTTCTTTCAGGCTTTTCTCCTGTGCTTTGTCTCCCAGAGCAATTACCATCTTTGTGACTCTTCTCTGAATGTATCAGCTTGTATTTTAGGCTTCTTGAGATGTGATGCCCAGAACTGAAAATGCTCTAGTACCAAGTAGACCGGCAGTATTAGTTCCTGTACCTTAGGAACAATTTCAGCACAAATTTTCAAATGGAACTTTGTACTGAAACCCTGATTTAGATTCTCCTAAACCTTTCTGAGCCTAAAGTGGACAACTAGGCCATGTCACAGAGTGGCATCATTAATAATAACAATGGTTTCTAGTGTACAGTAATTACCACAGTCAAACAGGCATGCATTGGTTCTTGCCTGTTATCAAGATATAATCAATGCAGCTTTGACAAATACCTATAATGTGCTGGACAAAGGGGCAGAGTGAGCTACACAGGGCTGAGTGGGTGGTAAGGAGGAGACTGTTGCTGTGCTAGTAGAAATACTTCAGTTGATGGTGTGAGAGGCTGACTTGTCCTATTGCAAAAAGATGCTTACACCAGATCTTATGAGGAGCTGCTGGTTCATCACAGCAATCACAGGTTCATGTAAGCAGTAGTATTTTTCACTCCCCCAACATCTTTGGGAAATTATTTCAAGCTTCACCCTTAAGGATTGAACTTCCCATTGAAATCAATACGGAAATCACCTAATTCTTTGAACCGCTGCATGTGGAAGTGACATGTATACCAAAAAAATAAAAGGTCAAAAGTATAATGCATAAGACTATGAAGTAATAATAATAATAATAATAAATTTTATTTGTACCCCGCCCTCCCCCGCCGAAGCAGGCTCAGGGCAGCTAACAACACAGTGACCAATGGTACATTAATAAATAAAACATTAAACAACATAGTAACCAATGGTGCATTAATAAAACAATACATTAAGAACATTAAATTAAGCATTAATTTAACCTTAAAAACCAGTAGAACATTAATTAAAACAAACTATAACATTATCATTGACGCTATTCTTTCCCCTAAAACCCAGGAAGAGATTCTAGCTATAGACAGGCAGTAGGAACTTGACAGTGTCTCACTCTTTCATTTCTCAAAAATAAGTTTATCTTATTGCACACATATTTAGCATTTTGTCTAGGGGGCATTAGATTAGTCAGCAAAGAGATAAAGCACAGGCCCTGGCAAGAATTCCTGTCACTGGGTCTCTTGGGTCTGAAGATCAGCATTCTTAAAATATTAGGATTTGATAGAGTTAACACTAGCCCCCTTGAGCAGATGGTTTGGGAGACTCTGTCAACACTGCCTATGATTACTGCAAACAGATCCTTGTTACAATGATAGCCCCTCTGGGACACTAGTGAAGTGCTTGCTAACCTCGCTATTTCAGAGGTGTGCGTATGCCGTTTCCAGGACCTTTTTCAGGCTGATTTATTCCTCAGACATAGAACCATAAATATTGAGATACTGAGAGTGCCATAATCCACAGCTGTTCCAATGGATGGAAATGGAGTTTAATCCTTGTTCTTCATTTGGACCTTTCATGTTAAGCAGCTCACTGTGGCTCCTTTGATAGAAGGTACTTAAGTCTGCAGTTAAGGACACACATATTTTATCTTCTTTGGTGTCAGCCTAACACTCCAGTCTTATGAATCATGAGACTAGCATTAAAGATGAAAGGATCAGACATGGACTCCTCCAATCATGATTACTGGGGGTATGACATTCATTTAACTTGGTTATTTCACCAGGGCAAGTATGTTCAGGCATAAATTATTACTGCCCTTGTAACAGTCTCTCTGGCAGATGAAGCATACTGACCGTATGCGACAACAGCCTTAGGTCCCATTAATATGAGACCAGAAAGCTGTAGTTATGTTTGCCAACCCCAGGCTGGAAAACTCCCAGAAATTTGGGGGTGGAGCCTGGGGAGGGCAGAGTTTGGAGAGAGGAGGGCCCTCAGTGCCATAGACCCCACCATTCAAAGCACCCATTTTCTCCAGAGGAACTGTCCTCAGTAGTCTGCAGATCAGCTTTAATTCCAGGAGAACTCTAGGCCTCACCTGGAACTTGGCAACCCTAGCAGTATGGGAGCTATTTCTATGTGTTCTGCTCCCATGCTGCTCCTATAACATTTATAAAGAACCAGTTGGTTTCAGCAAGTGAGGTGATACCTGTAGAAACGTTACGCTTAGAACAGAGATGGAAGGAGAGAGAAAGGGGTAAAAAGTTAGTGGCAGGGAAATAAAAATAAAGTCTAGAACATAGGGATTACATTCCAGTGGAGAGAACTAAAAGGTTATTTTGATATTGAAGGAAACAATCTTCAAATTCTAGATAATCTTGGGCAAATCACTTAGTTTTCCGCTTTAGAGCCCGTTCAAATTCTCAGAAAGTGCATGTGTTAAATAAATAAAGAAAAATGCACACAATAAATACAAATAAATACAACTAAGAGAAACACAGGGAAGAAAGGGGGGGTGATAAAGGGTCTTGAAGAAGTCCACAGAAGCAGCAAAACAACCAGTGTTTCATAAGAGAAGAGAACCCAACAAAGTGGTGGTGTATGTGGCAGGTGCAAGACACACACACTGCTAGGAAGCAGGGTGCTCCAGATATTGGGCAAAACATACCCTGGGGTAAATATGATGTGTGTCAGAAAAACTTTTCTGAGGTAGACAATGGTATGGGAGAAGTTTGATGACCCTGCAAATACCAGTCAGGAAGGGCTAATGAGTTAAGTGGATAGAATTAAGTGTTGGTTAATTAAGATAAATGGGTGCAGGTGTGAGGAAAAACCCCCTTACAGAACATTGTAACCACCAACTTGGTTGCCAGAGCACCTGGAGAAGTGACTCAGACACGTCTGGCCAGAGAGTGTGGGTAAACCTATCCAGGGGTGAAAGGGACCTATACAGTCCTAGCAGCCATAACACTACGAAGGCACTCAAGACCAGTACAAGAGTGCCCACCAGGAGAACAGATGGCTTCCCGTCATTCCGTATGATGTCCATCCCAGCCATGAAGCGGAGGAGACTGTGCCACCAGGAGCTATCCAGGCGAACGGTTTTGAAGAGCTGACCATGGAATCCACGGTGGAGGGCTAACACCACATGCAGCCATCTTCCTTCCAGGCTTGACTCCATTCCAGCAAAGCGGATGGCTCACGTACACACCAGATGTCACCTGTGCCTGCAAGCAACCTACCCACCCCAGGAGTGGTTAATCATCCAACCGCCACTGTCTTTGTCCAACGGAACTCAAGACAAAGACTGGTGCCAAGGAGAAGACAGAAGAGGAAGACCATCTTCAGCCAGAGCCAAGTTCCTTTGTGTAAACTGGGTGTTACCTAGGCCATGATTTGACCCTCTATTGTCACCCTTTTAGAGAAGTCTAAAAGTCTTAAGTATCTCCCCACCCAGTAATCTCCTCTATTCTTCTCCCCAACTGTCATTTTGGAGCCTCCCCTTGGTCCATTTCTACCTGAAAGTTCACTCAGGTATCCAGGATCCAAGCCAGTCCATTGGTCAAGAGCAAGCACCCAATTAGGTGCCACCAATGAACTTTCTATTTGTTGTTGCAGTAGTCCAGCCCTTATGGTCACTGCGAAACCTCCCCTTTTTGGGAGGTCATGCATCAGCTGACCACCTTCCTCCTCCCTCGCACCTCCCATCCCCTAAGGGCTCAAGAGAGTCCTTATAATCTGTGGACTAGCTACCCACAGGTTTGCTTCTATCAGTATCCCAATTCCGCTGCATAGATCCATCCTCGATTCCTGATCAGTTTTGGGTCCCTTCTCCCACTTCCTCGCTTGTCGCCATTGGCGCCTTCCTTGAAGACTACGATCGGTAAATATCACCCTGTTTAGGGTTTGTAGAATCTTTCGGGATCAAGTGCCGTGTTCTACTGGAGAAAGTTTTCCTTCCAGACGTTTCGTTCTCAGCTGCGGAGAACATCCTCAGTGGCGTTGCAGCCGGAGCAGACGCTCAGACCTTCTTGGCTGCTGTACCCACTCAATGCACAGCAGCCAAGAAGGTCTGAGCGCCTGCTCCGGCTGCAACGCCACTGAGGATGTTCTCTGCAGCTGAGAACGAAACGTCTGGAAGGAAAACTTTCTCCAGTAGAACACGGCACTTGATCCCGAAAGATTCTACAAACCCTAATGATGTTACCAGCCGTGAAAACCTGAAATCTTTGATATCACCCTGTTTGTCTACCCATGTGTTCCCCTATCTCCATTTGGACAGGTCTGGTCAGGCAAAAGGCAACTGGGGGAAGGCTGGCAAGCATTTGCCATGGCCGTAGGAGTAGGTGACATGCTGCTGAGTCTGCAGAGGGAGTTGGGCCATTGGAAAGGGGAGGGACCAGGCCTATAGATGCTGATCCAGTTCCTAGGGCAGGTCTTTAAAGGACAGAATGGAGTTTGAAGCTAACCTAGAGTAGAGACATGGGATCTGGAGGTGAGAAAGTGGTGCAATTTTCCAACACTTGGAGGGAACACAAATCTGTAGCCAACAACACAGAAATAAAGAATACACAGTTTGAAATCATTTTTTGATGTGTTTCTTGAATTGGTTAAAATCCCGCAGGGCCCGCACCTCTTCTGGCAATTGATTCCACCATTGGGGGGCCATCGTAGAGAACGCCTGTTCTCTGGTAGTTTTTAGTTTGGTTTCTTTTGGCCCAGGGATTTCGAGAAGATTTTTTTAGCTTGATCGTAGTGCTCTCTGGGGAACATATGGAGAGAGGTGGTCCCTAAGGTATTATTATTATTATTAATCCATGGTAATTTAATTATGCTTTATTTATGCTGGTCATAAACTTTTTGCGTGGTTCCAATTTGACCCATCTCAACTGATCCAGTTCCTAGGGCAGCTTTCAGTGTAATTCTGAGACTGAACTGAAAGCTCAACTCCGCTTTCAGTGTAATTCTGAGACTGAACTGCCTTGATTATTCCAATTTTCTGATCGATGGTCAGGAGAGTACAACAGAGTTGGATTTTTCTGGATCTCTTGACAAATATCATACCAATGACCAGGGCTTTTTTTGGAGCAGAAACGCACAGGAACGCAGTTCTGGTCCATTTGGTGTCAGGGTGTGTGGCTTAATATGTAAATAAATCCCTTCTGGGCTTTTTCTACAAAAAGCCCTATGTGAAACAGCGAGGTGTGGCCAAATATGCAAATGAGTTCCTGCCAATGACCATGTTATCCTTTTGAAACAGCAGAAAAGGCAGTTGGAAGCAGAGAGCTGGATGCAGACAGTTCTTCAATCAATTTCATCCAGTTCCCCTCTATAGCACAGCACCCAACCATATGGCTTTTGATCATGCAAGTCCATGTACTGCTTAGCATTGTCCTTTTGGGTGGTCAAAGGGATATGACATCCTTATGCCGCTCTCACACTCCTCTTCTATGCGGGGCTTCTGTCAGATTTCACGCTATCTGTCCTGGGGCTGCAACTCACTTTGCCTTTTTCACGTGGCAAACAGAAACTGGTTTTTACAGGATCTTGTTTGCTGCATGAAAGAAGCGGAGCTAGTTGCAATCCCGGGACAGATAGTGTGAAATCCAACAGAAGCCCCATGGAGAAGAGGAGAGTGAGTGGCATAAGGTTAGTGGGGAATCGGTCTGTGTCCCAATAGTTTAGCTCTCCTGGTTGCAGTTGGCATCTTCAGGAAAGTGCTAGTTTGGCAGGGGAGAATCAGGTGGAGTTGAGCAGAAAAATGGGGCTTGGCCAGGCATCAAAATGCCAGTTGGGTCATGGCAAGGCATAACAAAATGACACAGAGGCAGTCCAAAAAGGAAAGTAACCTGACAGGATCCAAGTGGAGCGTGAAAGCACAGGCAGTTGTACCTCTGCATCTGTCAGGAGCCAAATGAAAGTTCTTGCTGCTCAGTATATGCTAGCACTACCTCCTGAGAAAGGACTGCACTAGACTAAAGTGGTCATGCATTGTGACACAATGCTCTGACAGGGCTGGAGCTACTCTTGCTACTTCAGGGCTTGGCAAGACGTTACTGGAGGCCTTTCATGTCTCATCCTCAGAAGAGGCCAAAGTCTCATCCTCAGGAGAGGCCAAAATGTCTTCTGGAGCTGGGAACAATTATGTTCCTGCTTCTTTCCTTTTTTCTTACAGGGTCTTTGAAGGGGTTGTTTTTTCCTCTGCTTCAGAATCTTCAGATTCCCAATGGGATGGATACAGATTCTTGGTTCATGTCATGCTCTCACTTTCAGAAAGTAATTCTGGGGTAATTTTGCTCAGATCTTTAACAGTTGCGCTATGGAGTGCCTCTAGGCTCTGCTATTTCCGCAATACTGTCCTATATGTAATCCCTGAAAGAAGTCATCCAAAGATTTAATGCAAATATCTATCAGAAAGCAGATGATGTTCAGCTCTGATATTCCATTTCATCAGATCCAAAGATGGCAGTGGATACCTAGAGTAGGTTCTTAGAGCTGGTTATGCACTGGATGGGGAGGGACGGTGGCTTAGTGGTAGAGCATCTGCTTGGGAAGCAGAAGGTCCCAGGTTCAGTCCCTGGCATCTCCAAATAAAAAGGGTCCAAGCAAGTAGGCATGAAAAACCTCAGCTTGAGACCCTGGAGAGCCGCTGCCAGTCTGAGTAGACAATACTGACTTTGATGGACCGAGGGTCTGATTCAGTATAAGGCAGCTTCATATGTTCATATGAAAAATTAAGCTTAATGAGAAAAAATGGGGGTGCTGTTTTTTCAAGTGTGATTATAGAAGTCTCAGCTTGGGCTAGGTGCAATGGCACCTTTTGCTTTAATCAATAAATTCAGAAGTCTTTAAATCTAGCATTACAAACATGCTCTAATGGGGCTTTTGCAATGCAAAAAACGCCTAACCAATTTCAGCTGCTGTGACAACCTACACTCCTTCATGGAAACTTTGCCACCACAACTATCTATATTTTTGCCTAGGTTATCTTACCGTGATTTGTTATATGCAGAGCTGCCATTGAAAACCATTATGGTGGCTGAGCTATTAGCAAGGAATTTTTCTAATACATCCCTCCCAATTCAGTTCTGGTAGCAAGCAAAAGTACTGGTCTTGACCTTGAAAACTCTAAAAGCCTAATATGTAAATGAGTTCCTTCTGGGCTTTTTCTACAAAAAAAGCCCTGTGTGAAACAATAGTGATGTCAGGGGGTGTGGCCTAATATGCAAATTAGTTCTTGCTGGAGTTTTTTTAAAAAACCCAAAACACTGGATATACATGCCTGGAACCAGTGTTGATATCAACAAACAAACTAATAAAATCATTCAGGCACCCAGTGACAACTGTTTCTGTTTTCTCAGACCTTTGCTACATACTCACCTTGATTATTCTTCTTGTCTACAGATGTTTTTGTGGGTTTGATTGCTTCTACTCTTTCTAGCTTTTAAATTACTGCCTTAATTGTGTGTTTTGTTTTAGATTACTTTTAAGTATTATCAGCTTCCTGGGAGACAAAAGTAGAAATGGTTTAATAAGATGAACCAAACAAATATTGAATATATCTACAGTACTTATTTTTAGCATGCTAAGCACTTTAGACAAATCTAGAGGAAAGTGCATTAGCAATGCAGCTTCCACATCGGGAGTGTTCTATACAATTTGTGCTGCCTTTTTGACATTGCTCTTTAACATGTGCTCTGTCATGAGTCTTCATTGACTCTTAGGTGTGATAGTCACAGCTGCCATGATGATCCATCACTTTTTTTTTTGTTTTTTTGTTCATACATATGTTATAACTCTGTGGCATAATATGAACATACAAAAGGTACTCTGCCTGAAGCATCTTGGAGCACCCTTCCTTTATGTGGTATGTAAAAAAGTCATTGTGTAGCATAGTTTGAAATGATGGGTTAGATAGTGAACTCCCTCACTGCTCCAGCCATCTTGCAGCTTCTTAGCATTGCCAGCAGTGTCCCTTCTAAGCTGAGTCAGCGTGAGCTAGCTCACAGATTTTTAGCCTTCAGCTCACACATTCTTCTCTTGACTCAGGAAGGATGACCCCAGAGCATAATGATTTGTGCAGTAGCTCACAACTTTAATGCCAGTAGTTCACAAAGTAGAATTTTTGCTCACAAGATTCTGCAACTTAGAGGGAGCATTGGTTTCCAGGTCTGTGTTGGAAAACACCTGGAGACTTTGGGGGTGGTTCCAGAGTAGGGCAGGGAGCAGGGCCTCAGCATGGTATGATGCCATAGAGTCAACTCTTCAACGCAGCCGGTTTTTCCAGGGGAGCTGATCTCTGCCAGCAGGAGATCAGTTATAAAAGTGGGAGATTGCCAGGCCCCACCTGGAGGCTGGCAACCCAACCTTCTGTTCTGCATTCCTTTCCAAGAAATTTGAAGAAAAGCCACCTATACCTTTCCCTTTCTGTTTCCACAATTAAAGGAGCTGGGGAAGTTTTCCTGTTTTAATAATAAACTAAGGACAGAGGGGAACTAAATTTTGAAATGTAAACTAATAAACAGGAATACAGGACTATTATGTTAGTGTGCTATAGCACAATAGCGATTACCAGTTTTAAAAAAATACCAAAAGCCCCATGATGGTACAGAAGAAAAAAAATGTATGGAAACAGCACCCCATGAGGAGCTTACAGCTGGTAAATAATGCCAATATGGGCAAGACTTTTGTAGAAGAAGAAGACGAAGAAGAAGAAGAAGATATTGGATTTATATCCCGCCCTCCACTCCGAAGAGTCTCAGAGTGGCTCACAATCTCCTTTACCTTCCTCCCCCACAACAGACACCCTGTGAGGTGGGTGGGGCTGGAGAGGGCTCTCACAGCAGCTGCCCTTTCAAGGACAACCTCTGCCAGAGCTATGGCTGACCCAAGGCCATTCCAGCAGGTGCACGTGGAGGAGTGGGGAATCAAACCCGGTTCTCCCAGATAAGAGTCCGCATACTTAACCACTACACCAAACTGGCCCAGAGAAGATGAGATTGGATTTCTACTCCACCCTTTACTACCTGAAGGAGTCTCAAAGTGGCTTACAATCTCCTTTCCCTTGCCCTCTACACAACAAACACCCTGTGAGGTAGGTTGAGAGAGTTCTTCCAGAACTGCTCTTGAGCAGAACAGCTCTGAGAGAACTTGTGGCAGCTGATCCAAGGTCAACATCACCAGGTGCATGTGGACAATTGGGGAATCAAACCTGGTTCACCTAGATAAGAGTCCATGCACTTAACCACAACAACTGGGTCTCAGTCAGGCAAATGCACGTTGTTCCTTCCAGATGGCAGAATAATGTACTTGGATAGCATTATTTCCAAATATTTTGGGAAACAGCATATTGATGGTGCAGATGGAAAGAAGAGAATTACAGTATGACAACATGTGCAAACTGGGGAGGGACGGACTGCTCTAGTTTGGAAGCCAAGACAGATAATATTCTCCATGTGGAATTAATTTATAGACCTTATTTTGTTCATTAGAGAGGCAATCTTTCATTATTCCCATGTTATAGGAATAGAGTTAGGGGAGGGGCAGTGACTCAGCAGTAGAGCCTCTGCTTGGCATGTAGAACACCTCAGGTTCAATCCCCATTATCTTCAGTTTAAAAGCATCAGATAGCAGCTGATGTGAAAGACCTCTACTGGAAAGCCACTGCCAGTCTGAGTACATAATATTTACCCTGTAGGACTGATGGTCTGATTCAGGATAAGGCTGTTTCATGTTTTCATGTGTATGAGAGATGGGCAAAATATTATTCAGCAACCATAAAGTCATTATGTAATAATCTGTAATTTTAAGATGCCTCTAAACTTCAGGATATTCCACCATATACAATACAGCAAAATGTGACATGGTACATGAGATGCTCTGATCTGGATAGCCCAGATTAACCTGATCTCATCAGATCTCAAAAGCAAAGCAGGATTGGCCCTGGCTAGTATTTGGATGGGAGACCACCAAGGATTATATAATATAGTGGGTTCCATGCAAGGAGGGGACATGGTTGCAGTGATCATAGCTCTCTTTATTAGTTACAGCATGGTAATGGCTGAATTAGAAGACTGCTGAACTGGGCCAACGAGGCCAACTATATACACTTCAAGGCTCCCATGCTAGGACACCATTGGATCATTCAAACCAGCAGGAGGCCCGTGATTAGAGCAGGGCAGCAGGGATTTGGATCCTACTGCCCATTGTTCCTGAGTCTCCAAGCTCAGTCCTAAAGGCTCCAATGAGCCAGGCAGGAACAGTAGTAATAACATACAACAATAGTCCATGTACACAACAGAATATCAAAGGTATGGCATGGAGGCAGGCAATGGCAAACTATCTCTGAATGTCTCTTATCTTGAAAACAATATGGGGCCTCCATAAGTCAGCTGTGACTTGACAGCACTTACCACCACCACACAGGATCAACAGATTTGTAAAGAACTGCATTTTCAAAAATTAATGAAAATGAATATTGAGGGGGGAGGGGCAGTTGGGGGGGGGTGAGAATAAGCCAAAAGGCAGTTTTTGAGAAAAGTGGAAGTTAAAAGCATGAGAATTCTTTTAACTCAACCTTTTAAGCGGTTTCTAAACTATGAACTGTAACATAACACTAAAGAGCCCGAAATAATAAATGTGCAGTTCTCTGAATACAAAAAAACAATGGGAAACTCCATGATATCTCAAAGCATGAACAAAGCATGAACAAAGTTCAAGTCTGTGGCACCTGTAAGACCAACAAAGTTATTCTAACTAAGCTTGTTATTCCAGTTTAGTTCTTACATTTGTTAAACACCTTTATTATTCTGTATGCTAATTTTCTGCTCACCCTCTTCCTATATGTATGGACAAGTAACTTCCATTTTAATGTATCTGAAGAAGTGTCTGTGCACATGAAAGCTTATATCTTGAATAAAACTTTGTTGGTCTTAAACGTGCCACTGGAATTTTGTTCTGCTGCATCAGACCAACATGGCTACCCACCTGAACCTATCAAAGCATGAGAGAAAGGTACTACTAAAAAGAGCATCTTCACAAATGGCCTTAAATATTTCAATGAAAGATCCAAAAAGTCCAACAACACCTAACAACGTCCAGCTAACAATGTATGATCTTTTGTGACTCATGAATGCTCATATTGGAATAAGTGTTGTTAGTCCTTAAAGGTAACATTGTTTTATTTTGCTATGATGGACCAATATGCCTAACCCTTTGAAATCATAATGAAAGATATGCAGGGAATTCCAGTGGACTGTTAGTACTCCTGAGAAGGCTGTGGCTCCAGCTACCATCTATTGCACCTCTGACAATAAGAGGCCCCAAGACAGAGCATCCTTGGAAATCTGACCTCACATCGAGGAGTCTACGTACAAGAAAGAGTTCCTTCAGCTTATGAAGCCCCATATCATTTAAGATTTTTAAGTGCATTTTTGAACTGTGTTTTTAAACAAAGTAAACATTACTGTTTTTTAGGGACCAGTGAAATAGGGTGCCTATACAACAAAAATAGTACATCCAACAAGCAATCCATTTTCCCATATCATCTTTCTTTTTGTGCATATTACGTGCCTCTACATTTCCTGCAGTTCTTACCATGTTCATCATTTGTTCTTATTCTAAACTAGCACAAAAAATCGTCTACTTCTGATGACCCATGTTTGAGTGTTAATTAATGATAGAACAGTAATACAGAAAAACTAAAATAAATAGTATGAAATATAAACACAATAAGAAATTAACATTGCATTGTGTGAGTACTTGACTTGCATGTGGATTTGGTGGGTTATGTCACCAAATTGTTTTAAAAACCCAGGCCATAGAACTTCCATTCCAAGAATCTTTTCTTCCAATATGTTACCTTGCTGTGATTCTACCCACACCTGCACCACTCAGTTCTTTCGCTGGCTTCTAGGGGAGGAGGGGATCTCGCTTTTTAATAAGAAAAAATTAACAACGTAAAATTTGTTGACAGTGCTCACAGTTGGCCTAGTGGGGGGTTCTACCTATGCGCTGTCACATTTTCCATGTTCATTTCTGCAGGTGCTAAATGCATGCTGACAGCAACATATGTTACCAATCTTAAACGTGTCTGTGTGTGTGCACAAGTGTGACTTTTTAAAAAACTTGTAATTAAAGGAAGCTCACAGCTTGAAAAAATAATACAGGTGAAAGTTGCTTGTCGCCCAGCGATTCTCTCTCTCTCTCTCTCTCTCTCTCTCTCTCTCTCTCTCTCTCAAGATTAGTGGTTATTACAATGAAATAAAAACAAAGTCTAAAATTGTGATATGCTTAAAAATCTATTAGCTTTCTTTACCAGTCCTTCCCCTATGTTTCTTCCCTCTTTTTCTAAATACTCTTTTTTCTGTTTGTTTTCATCTCTTCTTCTAATCTTTTTATCTCTACCATGCATGGTAGACATGTTCTGTCCAAAGGTATGCTTCCTACAGATGTTATTATATAGACTATACTTTATGCTCTGATTTATTCAGTGCATAAACAAATTAGATTTACAGTAACGTTGACCAAACTGTTTCTATTTTTATATACTCAAGCTATTTCATTATTAGAATTATATATTTTTACATAAGTACAATATTGAGAAACAAGGAAACAAATTATGTTAGAAAAGAGCAAAGGATATTTTAAATAGCGATCACATATGTATTCTAAAGTCTGTATAGATCAGCTCACATGGGGGGAAAATGCAATGCAATTCCTCTTGGTTTAAAGTTGGACAATGAGTTAGCTCATACTAATATTTCCTCTACCACTTCCTTCAATAGATTAAAAGTCAAATTTCATCTATTTGTCATGAAATATAGGAAAAGAAATATCTTAAAATAAAATAAAGCTCTCCCCTCCCTTTTATAACAGTCTGTGTACTCATTTTTGGTGGTGCATGACATACCAAGCTTCTCTGTGTAATTTTTTTCTCCTAATAATGAAAACTAGGTTTGTTATAGAAAGGGGAAATGAACATGGCATACATCTGGTAAACTTGGAAGCAAGCACTTTAACAGAATCTATGAAAAAGGTTTAGAACATCCATCTATATGTGTACATATTTAGCTGTGCCTTAGCTATGTCAGGCTATCTCCTTATATAACAAAATGGTTGGCACTATCACTTCTTTAGGGAGGATGGGATGAGACTGCCTGTAGTCCTTTCGACCTTGAATAAGAGTGTTGGTGTCAGTACTCACAACAACATCACCAATCTGATTAGAGTAATGCTCACAATTCCAGATCTAGTTGTAGGAACTGAATGTCCAGGAAATGGATGTAGCCTGGACAAACACAACACCTATTTGCATACCTTATTCCCAGATCAATAGGGGATATGTGCATATCTTCTTCCATTTGTACATTTCTCTAGGAGAATTAAAATAAATCCGTTCACATGTTTCCAATCTATTGGCTTCTCTCCAATAAAGATTAAGCTCAAAGCAGTTTTACAACTGGTATCCCACTTCTACCTAGAAGAGTGACAGAAATACTGTACAAAATACCTTTGTCTGTTTTGCCCATAATTAACCCAATCCTAAATATTTTGTTCATGGGTTAAAAGCACAGACACACACCACAGCTGTAGCCATTTCTAGTACTGAACTACAAACTGACTTCTTAAGCCTCACGCTCTGTCCAAGGGATTTTTTTTTGTCTGAGAGGTTTGCATACAGCAAGCAACTGCTGTAAAAACAAAGGGCAAAATTTGGGTGCATGCATAATGTTCCTCTCACCTTCCCCACTTGTTTTTCCTTTTTAAAAATCATGTGCAAGTGACAAAGTAAAAGGTGGTTTTATGTAAATCTCTATTAGTATTAGTAGCATTATTCCTGGATAATAAAGACAGAGTTAAGTGTTCTATTGCTCAGAACCCCATACGCTCTCACACATCTCACTTACAGGTTTCTTCTCCCCTCCAAGTAGTCTTATTTCCTATTTGCAGTAAGGGAGCAATCTTTTAATTACAAACTTTATCTCCCATAGTACTGTAACATTAAGGGTTGATCAATTTACATTCGATTTCTTTTTGAATGTGGAATACAATATGGTCATACCATAAATTGATTTAAACTGTCACATCAAGCCAACACTGCCAGTATAAACTTGGGTTTCTGAATGCTGTTCAGTATAACATTATCAGCTTAGAGAAATCACCATTTCAGTCAGATCACAGCTTAACATATGCATGCACAGTCTTTCGTTCCTCAGCACTAAGAGTTTTTGCAAGAATTCAAGTACCCAAATAGGGTTAAAAAAACCCAGAGATGCTGTGAACAGAGCGTCTAATCCTTAAGGCCCTGAAGCATTAAGATGTATTTCCTCCTTAGGGTCCATCTCTGTCCATAATCAATTTCTTCCCTTGGAGAACATTAATTGTCTCTAATGATAGCTTTCCATCAATACATCCTTGATCTTAAAAGGCCTGTACAGCTCTTCCCTTTATTCAATCAAATCATCTGTACAATTGCCCTCCCTTAGTAAGATAATACCTTTTAAGCCTTGTCTTTTAATATAAAAAATAAGAGGTAGCAGGAAATTTTAATGGAAGTGCTAACATTTGAGAACCAGGATGACGGCTTCCATTATCCTAAATAATGTTTGAAGATTACATAAAGCACTGTGTTTCAAAAGGTGGAAACTAATCCACCACTTTCGCATTATTTCCTTCTATGAAAATCTGTTTTAACATTAGGATTTTTGTGTGTGTGAATGGCTACAGCAGCATATATTTAAATATTTGAACATGAAACATAATTTCCAGGTCAAGGCAAAGCAGAGAGGGAACAAATAATTACTATTTATAAGGAATAAATGCTGCATGATTTAAGAAACTGGCAGCCTTAAATATTGAAATCATATAATTTTCCATCCTTCCTGTGTTGTTTAGTAGTGATCATTCACACCACTATAACCCTGATCAGAAGCTTCCACAATTATTTAATTCCACAATAGCTCAAAATTTTGACCTACTAATATGCCTTGCTTTTCCCCACCCCTTTTCCTTTACTGACACATGATTTTTCTAAAGGTGGGGAATCTCTTTCCTTAAAAAAAAAATCAGCTGTTTTGTTTCTATTCAAATACAGGATCCCAATTCCACTTACCCCTCCCTCCACTCTCCCTCCTTTGGCTTCATCTAGATTGCTTGGCACAAACTGCATTTTCTACCTATTGCCTGGTAGCTTGACTCTCCCCCAACCCCAGAAACTGGACTACTGTTTATAATGATTCAAGATCCTAGAAAGGAAATGTTGGCAGAACAAAAGATACAAACCCTCCGGAATCCTTCCCTTGGTAATTTTTACATCCAGCATGCAAAAGATAGCTTTTCAATGTTGTGACTGCACTGTGTCCTTTCCATCTGCGAGAATAAGGAATTTTCATTGTCACTTGAGAAAATGAGCATTCACTGTTCTACGAACAAATTTGTGTGCATTCATATTTAGAAATCTCTCTCTCTCTCTAACTCTCTCTGTCTCTCTTACATACACAAGCACACAAATGAGGAAACTCCAAGTAAAGGACAGGTTCTATTAGCTAAAAAATGTTTCTTATGTATCACCACAATGATAACTTCTCGCTTTAAAACAATTAAAGAAAATCTGTATAGATTTCTTTCTTTTACAGACATAAAATGGCACTCATCTTCCTGTGTGGCATAAACTTTGCATAGTCCTTTTCGTAAATATATTGATTGCAAAAGCTGCATAAAGAGACTAGAATGTTGGAAATATAAGGGAGGGAATGAAAGCAGCATCCAGGCAGGTAGATACAATCGACCTAAGAGTTATCAAACAGAAAGAGGGTGAGAGAGAGAGAGAGTGCAGTTAACAACCCTGATAAGAGATGAAAATTGTCAGTGAGGCAGATTGAGTTTATTCAATGCCCTGACAAGCACCTATTTGCTCTTCCACATAATGCTCTCTCAGTATTTATAAATTATCATTTAATTATGCTGGCAAGTGGTAATTGTCAAATAAAGCTCAGATAGGCATAAGCCTTCAGGCTGCACATGACAGAAAAATATCTGTTAAAGCTGGGCTGATTCACACGCTTAGGAAATCATTTCCTTTCTTCCTCTTTTTTATCCTTGCCAACAAATTATATGAACTAGCACACGTTGGTGCTTTATAGGCATTTTGAAGTCTATGCGTATTACAGGAGACGAAAAATTAGTTGTTTCAGTATCTATCATCCTAAATTATTTGGCTGATGTTCTTGATTGAACAAAAGAATTATAAAGACCAAGGAATCTGAGCATTCCATTGCTTTGAATTTATGCTCAGGGTCATTTTTCAACTGAGTAGATCAAGATTTGGGGAATTATTTTTTGTAAGAGATTTGATATAGAGCAATAGTAAAAAATGTGACAGTTATCCCATTAAGATGGATACACAATTTTTTTTTAAGTTTCTTACTACTTACATTCAATTATACTAAACCCATTAAACCTCCCAATGCTATAAATTTTGAGTGGTGCTGAAGTGTTTGCTGGTTTGTTGAAGAAATAATAAATACTATATTGCCCATATAAGTTAAAGAGGGGGCAACTTTGTACTCAATGGAGAAAGTTAAAAAAAAAAAAAGATTTACCCTGGACTTGCTTTGTTATTCCACAATCATTTTTAAAAAGAATACTCTATAATAAAGTAACCTTGCAGACCTTATACATCCCAGCCATGGGGCGGGGGGAGAGAGACATTAGGCCATCACAAAGCTTTTCAGTTGTTTTTAAATTTAACAATATTAATGGTACTACAAAAGCATGGAGAGACAGGGCCAGGCAGCAGTAGCATTTCAAAGCTTTTCATCTATGTAGCATCTCCTAAATTTCCAAGGACACATACAGGACGGCATATGCCCTAGGACAGTGGGGTTTTTTTTTTTTAAAAAATCTATGTTTACTTTCTAGCAGGGATACTGTGGTACTGTAACAGTCTGGAATTCCAATCTCTCTTAAACCCTCTTTTTGAATTAGCTAGAAACAGGAAAGGAGAAACAGAAACACCTGGCGCTTTTTAATATTTATAGTACTCATGAACACTTAACAGTGAGGTTTTAGGGAACACGTCTTCAATAATCATTAAGCTAAGTGTGTTATAGCAACAATTGCGAAAGTATGAAGCAAGCCTTCCAGAAGGGTTTACTAGAGACTATGTACCCTCCCATGACTCCCAGAGTGTATTTCGATTTAGGTAGGAGGTACATTGTAAAATCTTATTCAGAGTAACCAAGTCTAAGCCCACTGATATCAATTTACCCTCTTAACTATCAATGCAAGGACCACCCTATATATTGATTGGCAGTACCAGAATGCTTACATCTCTCCTAACTTCTCCCCTTTATTCTTCCTTTTAAATCCTTCTCTTAAATTCCAGGTGCTTACAAAAGTGACAAGAGTAATTATAGCTAAGCAAACTATTTATGTTTAATGTAAGGCTAGGCTTGCCAGTTTCCAGGTCTGGGTGGGGGATCCCCCTGGTTTTCCAGGCTCCTCCCTGCTGCCAGCCAGCTGGCCGGTGGAGGGAAGCCCTTCCCCAATAACCACCTTGTACTCTCAAACCTCAGCAGGTTTAGAAGAGGATTGCAACTGTTTGTGTTTCTGAATGTGTGTGTGCCTTTAAATCTCACCAAGAGGAAAGCTGTAGAGGGGAAGGACAAGCAGACAGAGTCATGTTGCTCTCAGTCCCTCTGTTTGGAGGAAAACTCCACACCCTAGGCTGTTCTGTTATTTCCCTATTAGTCTGAAGAAGTTGGTTGAAATACAGCAGATGGTTATATTCAGCAAGGTGAGTAAATTGCCCCAGTGAGATCACACTGTGTGTGCTTGCTACCTGTGTTTATTTTGGCTGCTTTGTGAGCGTGTGTGTGTTCACTTTCATTTAGTGGAAGTTTAGATGCGGGGGGATGAGGAAATGACGACTGTATTCAAGGGACCTGAACTGCTAATCTTTAAAATTTATTTTAGGGAATGGGAAAGTCTCCTGGCTCCACCCTCAAAGTCCCCAGATATTTTCTGAGTTGGACCTGGCAACCCTATATGAGCCACATCTAAATATTCCATTCCTTCCACTATGATAATACCACCAAATGAAAGCAGAAATTAAAAAATTAAATATGCCTAGTAGTTGTTATTCCATAAAAGACATGGTGCTCTGAATGTTATGCAAACACCTTCAGACCCATCATGCCCATGATCATTCCAGTCTCTAATCTGAGTACTACAGTAACTTGTGCCACAGCACATAGGCCAAATCATGCCTGCCAAAACTGTGACCAACCATGTGAAGATAAATTCACCAGCCATATATTGGGGCATGATAAGTGAATAACAACTACTTTGTTGCAGTCCTAGTTAACAAAATAATAATAATAATAATAATAATAATAATAATAATAATAATAATAATAATAATAATAATAATAATTTTATTTGTATCCCGCCCTCCCCGCCGAAGCAGGCTCAGGGCGGCTCACAGACATGGAGAATACCATGATTACAACAATACATTATACAGTAAAATACATTAAAATCCATTAAATAAATAAATTAATTAATTAATTAAAACCATTACACTTACAATTAAGGTGCTATAGTACAAACCTATCGGATGTATGTCAGATGGCTGGATGTCATTTCAAGATTCAGTCTTGAAAGGCCATTTGAAAAAGGGTGGTTTTACAGGCCCTGTGGAACTGATTGTAGTCCCGCAGGGCTCGAACCTCCGCTGGTAATTGGTTCCACCAGTGAGGAGCCGTTACTGAGAAGGCCTGCTCTCGAGTTGTTTTCAATTTGGCCTCCCTTGGTCCAGGGATTTTTAAAAGATTTTGGGAGCTAGATCTCAGTGCTCTCTGGGGAATATATGGGGAATGGGGAAAATGGGGAATGGGGTTGGATGCATTCTGCTTAAAGAACTGCATGTAGTGTTGGCTCAGCTCCAGAGATCCATTGTACAGTACAGGCAAAATGACCACTCTGATATACACCTTTCCTACTATACTCACTCTTTGCCATATCAACACCATAGAATTATCCTACATAGGTTTGTCAATTCTCTGGATTACTTTAACATGAAGTTTCAGGGATTTTGCTTCCTTCTCAAGGTCTCCAGATTGAAGGATTAGCAGAGTGTTCAAGGCACATAATGCAACAGAGTCTAATCTGGTTTTGTTGGGTTTCTGATGCAATTTCACTTCCTTTTGTCATGAGTTAATAAAATGTTTGTATATGCATGCTGATGTTTAGCCAGTGAGTATGTAGAGCCAGTGAGAGTGTTTGCACGTACTTCCCTCCAAGGCTAGGTGTCAATAATAATAATAATAATAATAATTTTTATTTATATCCCGCCCTCCCCACCTCGGCAGGCTCAGGGCGGCTAACAACATTTTATAAAAACATACAGTAGTTAAAAGCCTTTAAATTTAACAATATAAAACAGTAAACACTAACTTAACAACATTAAAACCAGTTCAATGAGTACAGTTATTCAGCGGTATAGGTCTTCAAACCGCATTGGCGGATCCTTAATTACCGATCTTCTTAGCAGTCCAAGTGTGCAAGCTTAAAAAGGGCGGTCTTGCAGGCCCTGCGGAACTGATCAAGGTTCCGCAGGGCCTGCACCTCCTCGGGGAGTCGGTTCTATAGGGTAGGGGCCGCGATTGAGAATGCCCGTGCCCTAGTATTCTGGTATTTAATCTCGTTCGGCCCAGGGATGGTCATTAGATTTTCCCAACTGACCTCAGTGCTCTCTGGGGTTCATATGGGGAAAGACGGTCCCTCAGGTAGGCAGGTCCTCGGCCATATAAGGCTTTAAAGGTAATGACCAACACTTTGTACTGGACCCGGTATATGATCGGCAGCCAGTGCAGTTCACGTAGCCCTGGCCGTATATGTTCCCATTTTGGGAGTCCCAACAACAGCCTGGCCGCCGCGTTCTGCACTAGCTGCAGTCTCCGAGTCCGGCACAGAGGTAGCCCCAAGTAGAGGGCATTACAGTAGTCTAATCTTGAGGTGACCGTTGCGTGGATCACTGTTGCGAGGTCCCGGCGCTCAAGGAAAGGGGCCGGGTATGCATAGTGACCATTCATGGAGAGCCCTAATAAGCTAATCCATATATTTGGGTGGTGGTCTGAGGGAAACCATTTGGTCAGTTTTTATTGCCCCTTGCATTCAACCCTTAGATCTCCATGCAGTTAGAGTTTGGACTCCTGAGAGTCGAGATGTAGTCTAGAAGTTAGAAAGGCAAATGAATCCTTCTTTGTTTTCTAGAAATCCCAGTCTACCTTTTCCTCATAGTAAAAGTTAACTACTTTATTCTTAAGCTAAAACGTGTGCCTGCCTCGTTTATTTGTGGTTCTCTCCACGCTACTCTGCTAAAGGTATATGTAAAACCCTAACAGGTTTGTGTGTACTAACAAGAAACAAAGTTACAGATAGAGACTCTTTATTTTTGAAAAACTAATATGAATCCCTTATTGCAAGGAATTAACTAGCCTGGATGGATAGAAATGCCTTCATGGTGCCAAGATGGAGAAATATAGCACAGTTTGGAGAGAAAGTGTCAGGCCAGAAGGAAGATTCCCAGATAGCATCAGAGCATGAGAAGGGAAGGATGATCAGGGTCCTAGAGTATCTCTCTCTCTCTCTGACTCTCTATAGTCCTCCTCTGAAGTCTGAGGCTAAGAGACAGCACAAAGCCCTTCACCCAGTATGTCACCCAGGAAGTAACATTCAGAATAATGATCCAGAAGCTAGAGAGGCAAGCTACCCCTGCTGGACAAATCCCCTGACTGTGCCCTATTCTCAACTTTCAAACATCACCTTTTTCTAGCATTTTCTTCCAGTCAGTATCTTTCTCTTTCTGAGGGTTAAAATAACTGAGAATGCCATGCCTATCTTTAGATGTCCACAAAAGTAACCATACGAAATTTATTGACTTAGAAGAGAGTGCTAATTCACCAGCAATAGTCTCAAAAGTTTATCTTAGAGAAACAGCAAGGAGGATTTGAAAGAATTCTCTGCTTCTTCTGGAAACTGTTCATGCCTTTTTGTGGAAGCCTGACTCGCACATAGGAATCGCTGGGTGCGATCACACAAGAGATTTGGCCCAACCTAGCCAAGCACCCACTGTGTTATGCAGTCATGTAAGACAGGGTCAAGCAAACTATGGTTGAAATGAACTTTGGAGGAGCAATATTAACTTCAGTGAAACCAAAAACATCTATATCCCACATATCCACAATTATCTATGCTTACGGCCTGAAAGTCTTCCAACAGCTGGGGTAAAGATGGGTTGATTGTATGGAGATCTGACTCCCTACAGCAGCCCACATAAACCCAGGCTGCGATCACAAAGCCTAAATAATAATTTCAATGCACTTTCAAACTAGATTCTGCCAGTTCACACACTAAAATCCAGTTGGAAAGTACACTGAAAGTGGATTGAAACGGCATTATTTAACATGCATGGTCACAGCCTAAGACTAGTTTCAGATTTCCATGCATTCACTTCAACATGCAGGCATAACATAGACTTGATTTCATTGCCTAGATCCCAGTTTTTTCCATGCCTGCCCATATTTGTGACTTACCTTTATCGACAAATGAAAGCCTTTACACAGGCATAATAAAATGTGGATACATCTTGGATGGGGTGGGAGAAACAGAATGCAAGCACACAGCAAAGGAATCAAAGCTGAACTGTGCACTGCATGCTAGACCAACAGACCATTTTGAAAAATAAAAGGTGCTTCTGGAGAGGGAAAATCATGAGCTGTGAAAAAGAGGAGGCATTTAACCCTCTCCCTGCCCACTATTTTCCTACTCCATTTTCCAGGGTCTTTTACTCTTTTAGGGCTTTAAAAGTGTGTTATTCCACTCCATTTCAGCCTATGCTCTTGTATTTCAGGTGCTGACTAGAACAGAATCATGGTTTTGTGGTTTAGGTTTCTGTTGTTGTTTTTATAACGATTGTCATACTACCTTAAGAGGAAAGGGAAGATATAAACAGCATCTCAGGAACTGCATGATACCTAACTCTCATAAGAACAATGTCCCTCATAAAAGAGGTTTGTTTCACACTCCCATTCTAAAGTCTCCTTTTAAAACTATCTATGGGTTCTACATCTTATAAATCTTCAGTTAAGAGACTTTTGAGTCTCTGTTTCTGAGCATTTCATTGCAGGCTGATCTCTTTTTAGCAATATTCAAAGACATAGTTACTTATGATAATTCTAGATGAGAGCGAAGCACTCAGTGTTCTTCAAGTTAAAATGACAAACCCCTATCTGAATTGCACATTAATAAAATCTAATGAACTGCTGCTTTAAAAAAAACTGAAGGAGGATTATCACATGACTTTATCAAACCTTCGTTGCTCAAGTAATATTACATAAACTGAGGTCCACTATTTGTTGATATGCTCCAGTATTTTTATTCATGTTAAAGTTAATATTAATGTCTGTTAATAATTTTTAAAACATTTTGAAGTAGATTTTATATCCAGATGCATCAGGCAATTTGTATGTCCTATTAAATTGGTTCTGGAGTACTAGTATGAAGCCTCGTTTTTTCTTGGTTCTCCAGTGTTGCACTTCTTCTCTTTCTGCACAAGGAGTTCACAAATTTCTCTGCAAGATCCATGAATTCCAGTTCATATTATAGAAAAGGAAGGGGGGAAGAAACCACAAGTCACTTCTGTTCCTTTCTTCCCTGATCACAGGTAAAACAGACTTATAAACAGCTACCTGTGGAGAGTGAAAGCTTCCAGTGAGTTTTCTGCTCTTTGACTTTCCAGTAAGGTTTTATATAGGCTCAGCAGTCATCCAGTCATGTCCCTTCTGAATCTCATCTTGCAAGACTTCCAAACTCAATAAAGTGTCAGCCTTAACTTTCATGTCTCCATAAGCACATCTTGAGTATATTCCTCATCCCAACTTTGGTATGTACATAGATTATTTTGGCATGAATGAGCATTAATTTCCACAGTAATTCTGCACCTAATTATTCTACATAGCAAAAAGATACATGGGCTGTGGATCAGATGGGCAGATGGGCAGTTAAGCCCAGTATAGTCACTTTCCTCAGACGGATTTAAAAGGCTCATTCACACACCCACATCTGGAAGCCATTTCTCAATAATACTCATCCTATTGGAAGACAACTCAGATATTAGTAAATACACGGAAAATGAACTCCAGTGCTAACAGATCCCTACACATTCATACCGTGTTTCCAGATGTCTGAACTTCCCCAGTACATGCTCAAACCAATTTGGAAGTGTGAAACTTTTGTTCCAGTTCTGTTTTGTTTGTTTATTAATGGTAGAGCATATGCACATGGGTGGACATGTGCACCCAAGAAATGTGTTCAAAAAAGTCAAAACTGTTATTTCTTTTAAAAAAGAGACCAGAACCCATGCTCCGTGGTTGACGAGCAGCACTAATCTGAACAGTCAACCACAGAGGAAGCACACCATATAGCCAGATCAGGATGGAAGTCTGATGGAAAATCTTCATGACAAAATGTGACAGAGTACTTAGTACCACCTCCAAAGTGCCCCAAGTGGCCATTCTGACTGAAGCCATGAAGGGGTAGCTAGCACAAAATATAGCTTCTCACAGCAATGCAAATTTTCAAAATCACCCACTTATGTTTGTGACAAACAGTTCAGTCAACAGACTTGCCATGCGTACAGTAACTTGGAATATTGGACAGTAAGTGGTTATACACAAAAAGTTCACAAAAAGTACTAATGCCCCCCCCAAATTTACTCATTTTGACAATTATATCTGATTCCAATAGCATCTTAAAAACCAACAATATTTTAGGGGTACTTACTTTCGACAGTCAAAGCTGCCTTCATCAGAATCAAGACAAGGGAGCTTTGACTCTTGAAAGCTCATATCCAAAGTTCATACTCTAAGGTGCTACTGGACTCCAATATAGCTGTTCTACTGCAGATCAACAGAAGAGCTACCTTCTGAAATGACCTTCATTCCGACAATGTCTAGAGGTGCAAGCACCGAGTCATTATTAACCCATGGGGTGACATCACATCATGATGTTTTCTTGGCAGACTTTTTATGGGTTTGTTTGCCATTGCCTTCCCCAGTCATCTACACTTTACCCCATCAAACTGGGTACTCATTTTACCGACCTTGGAAGGATGGAAGGCTGAGTCAATCTTGAGCCAGCTACACGAACCCAGCTTCTGCCAGGATCGAACTCAGGTTGTGAGCAAAGCTTGGACTGCAGTACTGCAGTTTACCACTCTGCGCCACAGGGCTCATCTAATAATGTCTACATCTGTTAATAATACGTGGCACACCAATCGCTTAAAAGGGGGGGGGATTCTCTCCACATTTCAAATGCTTCTGGAGACTGGTCATTTGACCAGAATTCTAGGTAAAGCTCCTGGCCCAGATGTGATAATACCTGAAGTACTAAAAGCTAACCCAGAATGGTGGGCCCCTCTGCTAGCTGCCCTTTTCACCACGGTAAATAAGACTGGCCAGATGCCACTAGCTTGGACTAATGTAATAATAATAATAATAATTTTTTATTTCTATCCCGCCCTCCCCGCCGGAGCGGGCTCAGGGCGGCTCACAACATAAAATAAACACTACATCGGTTTTACATTATAAAACATGGTTAAAACAGTTATAAATTATTAAAAAATTAACATAACATAACAACATGGCGTTATAACATTAGATTTGGTAGACTTCTAAGAATAGGACATTAAAACATTTCCAGCAGCATGCCTAGCTTTGTCATTGATTCTGTCACTAGTTGAAGGCCATCCTGAAAAGGTGGGTCTTACAGGCCCTACGAAATTGATCTAAACATCTTAGGGCCCTCACTTCCTCAGGAAGTTGGTTCCATAGTAGTGGAGCAGTGACAGAGAAGGCCCGATCCCGGGTGGCCTTCAGTCTGGCCTCCCTTGGCCCAGGGATATTCAACTGGTTTTTCCCAGATGACCTCAGTGCCCTCTGGGGCTCGTGTGGGGAGAGACGGTCCCTCAGGTAGGTAGGTCCTCGGCCATATAGGGCTTTAAAGGTAATAACCAGCACTTTGTAGCGAACTCGGTATACCACTGGCAGCCAGTGCAACCCGCGCAGCCCCGGCTGTATGTGCTCCCATCTTGGGAGCCCCAGCAACAGCCTAGCCGCCGCGTTCTGCACCAGCTGCAGCCGCCGAGTTCGGCACAAGGGCAGCCCCATGTAGAGGGCGTTGCAGTAGTCCAGTCTCGAGGTGACCGTAGCATGGATCACCATTGCTAGGTCACGGCGCTCCAGGAAGGGGGCCAACTGCTTCGCCCGTCGAAGATGAAAGAACGCGGACTTGGCAGCGGCCGCTATCTGTGCCTCCATTGATAATGAAGGCTCCAGAAGAACCCCCAGGCTCCTGACCTTATGTGCCGCTTTAAGCTGCACACCGTCAAGAACCGGCAAGGGGATTTCCCTTCCCAGGGCACCGCGACCCAAGCAAAGGACCTCTGTCTTCGTTGGATTCAACTTCAGCCCGCTCAGTCTGAGCCAACCTGCCACGGCTTGCAATGCTAGGTCCCATATACAAAAAGTGCTGTCATCTTAATCCCTCTAATTTTAGACCAATTGGTCTTTTATTTGTTATAGGGAAACTATATGCTAATTTTTTGCAAATTAAGCTGAGCACCTGGATGTTATCTAGTAAAATTTTAGGCCCTGAACAGGTGGGTTTCTGCCATGGGAAGTCAGCTCTGGACCACTGTTTAGTCCTTGCTCATTTGCTTAATAAGTACACGAGAAGGAAAAGGTCTAAATTGTATATTGCCTTTCTGGACCTTAAAGCAGGTTTTGACTCAGTGTCAAGGGAACATCTCTGGGCAAAGCTCGAGGGGATGTCCCTAGATAAGAGGTTATTATCTCTCATTAAAAGACTTCACACCTCCATGTCCTGTCAGGTTAGGTGCTCTTCGTCTGGGAGACTCTCCCCCATTATTAAGAAAGGGGTTAAACTGGAGTGCATTTTAGCCCCCCACTTGTTTAAGCATTTTTTAATGATTTTGCCCCTTTTTTATCAATTGATGGCCATAGTCCTAGATGTGGCTTTGCTCTTATTCCCCTTCTATTATACATGGATGACATAATTCTTCTGTCTACTTTTCAAGTTGGATTAACTAATTATTGAACCGTTGCCATGAATATTGTGTGATTAATACACTGGAGCTGAATTGTGAAAAATCAGAGGTATTGATCTTTTCCAACTCTCAGAAATCATATAAGTGGATTATTAATGGTATTCATCTTGAGCAGGTCAAGAACTTCAAATACCTGGGCATCTACTTTCAATCTAACGCTACCTGGACACACCATTGTAGAATGGCTATCAATGTAGCTAAAGTTAGTGCTGTGGCAATTTCTCACTTTTACTTCTCTGATCGAGGTAACCAATTTGTGCCAGCAGCACTCAAAGCCTTTAACACTAAAACTGCACCTCAACTACTGTAAGGGGTACTTCTCTGGGTTGATGCAAAAGATCATGGGGGTACCTATATGTGTTCCATATGCTGCTTTATGTTTGGGGTGCAGTCAGAATTTGCTGGCTACTACATAACCATTAAATTTTGGTTATGACTCCACTTCAACTCTGACCCTCTTAACTATATGTATCAGCTACTATCCGAATCTGTCAATTCTAGCTGGTTATCTTACAACAAAGCCAAAATAAATGTCCTGAATTTATCCTTAGAATCTTTAACCATGCTTTCTGAATCTGAGGCTTTTTAGAAAATAAAATCTAGTCTATTGGGTTCAGAGTTACAAACTCTCTAAGCCTTGCCAAGAGAACCTGCTCTCCCTTAAATTTAGAGATGTTCTGAATCCAAACTTCCCAGCTGCATACTTCTATCAACTCCTAGCTCCAAACTTGCACAGAGCCTTCTCCTAGGCCAGATTTAATGTTCTTCCCTCAGGCATTTTATCTGGCAGATTCCAAGGGATTCCTTACTCTAGCAGGTGCTGTCCTTGTACGAAGGACTGTGTTGAAACTGTCTCCCATGTTCTTCTTCAGTGCCCTTTTTATTTGGTGTCCCATTGTGATTTTTTTAATATCCCATATTAACCCCACTCCTAGAGACTTCTGTTGATGTTAAGGTTATTTGCTTGCTTAATAACCCAGATATTGAAATAACTGAAATAATAGCAATGTTTCTTAATAGTGTTATAATTACGCACCCTGATAAGTAACACTATATATTAGGCTTTATTATGCTATTATTTCTGTTTTTATCTTGTACTTCTAATCTTCTAATCTAACTGCACTTACTGGATTGGTTTTAATGTTATTAAGTTTAATGTTTTAATGTTTTATATTGTTAAATTTAAGGTTTTTATCTACTATTGTATGTTTTTATAAAATGTTGTTAGCCGCCCTGAGCCTGCCGAGGTGGGGAGGGCGGGATATAAATAAAATTTATTATTATTATTATTATTATTATTATTATTATTATTATTACTTACTTTGTATGGACTTTGTACTCTCCTGATTTGTAATTTGGTTGACCTTTTGTTGTTTGTGTCCATACATGCCAATAAAGGCTGTCTAATGATGATGATGATGACCAGAATTCTTACCACCAGGTAACTGCTTATTTACAAAACTGATGCATGCAGGATTAAATTTAATTCAGAAGAATGCCATTTCACTTTGAAATCAATTAACTTAGAGCTGGAATACTCTGGTGATCACAATTTTTAATACAGATTTTTTTGTCACTTTGTATAATTAATACATCCCTCAAATCCAGATGAGCAAAATTTGGAAGTGTTTCAAATCAAGAAGTCAAATTTTACTTCTGACATTTTACTGAACCTTTTTTTTACAGCTTTAGTTTGCAGTTGATAGTAACAGACAGTAAAAACAACAACTTGTGTTTAAAGAAAAATGTGAGCAATTTCCATTGAAACCACATGCATTAGATTCCATTTGGCTCTGATGACACTGGTTGGCTTTTTCCTCCTCTTCACCAGCTGCCCGACTTCTGATCTGCAGTTCCATTAGGACCCATCCCTTTTGCTCCAGTGGTTAAGCAGAATATATTGCCCAAAATCTGATCTGAGAGCTGCCTAACTGCTGACCTATTACGAACAATGGGCCTTCTCTAAAGGAAGGCCCCGTCAGGATTAGTGGCTTTTGATGAGGTAATCAAATATGCGTTTTTGCAGCGAGGCCGCTGCCATGCTGGCAAAATGATCTTGCTGGGAGGCAGGCTGTAAGCTTCACTACCAGGAAATGGACAATGACAGATAGCCTGCATTTACATTTGCACATATCTTTAATTGATGCTGGAGAAAGAGACATGCCAAATACTGACACAACAGATCCTTCAAAATAAGTTATGTATTTGTGTTAAGTGCTATTGGGCTAGGTGGTGAAGAAAAACAAACACTGCTCCCCCTTCCTAATTAGCCAATTGTGTTTTTTTTAAAGCATTTTGACAACTGATGTCCTTTTAATTTGTCATGAAGTCGTCTGTGACATTCTCAATTCACATTCTCTCGTTCTTTTAATAAAGATGCTTATGAGTCATTTATTTTGTAGCTATCCTGGGAACCTTTGAAAATGCATCTTAAAATTTAAATGCTTATTCATTTTAACATATTTAACTGTACATCAATATATGTGTATTTTTTTTTAAAGGAAACATTAAATCTATATTCAGGAGAGAAAATACAGGAAAATATTCTGGATAAAAATACTGAAAACAACAACTGGAAATTCTGTGTTAAAAGCAGGCTTCGGAAGATAGCTTTTAAAAGGTAAACAAGATTTATTTTAAACACACACATATCACCAAATACTCAAACCTTCGATGCAGCAATGGGGAGCACCGCTGACTTTTTATAATTGGATTATATAAGATAGTCACATTTGCATGTTGGAAACTGCAAATGGAACTGAATTGTTGCATATTTATTACTGATTTACTGTCAACGCCCCCCTCCCTCTTTGTGCAATTAACCCCACTGTTGCCAGCTGGTGTGTTTAGAAGAAACTATGTGGCTGAGCAAATGAAAGCCTAGAATCCCAAATCCTATGCAGAAAAAAAATGCCCCAAAACACAAAGAAACTCACTTATAGTGTTATTACTGACTTTCTACATCCCTTGTCAAACCTTCTTCATCATTTTATTCATCAGTCACCCTGCTGTGGTGATTCAAATGTTGAACTAAGATCTGGAAGACTCTGGACTGTCACTATCAGCCTGACCAACCTCACAGGGAAACAGACAAGTGGAGAATGATGTTGTGAGATGTTTGAGGTTCCCATTTGGGATATAAATAAATATATACACAAAAAAGTATCAATTTATAGCCCTACTTTTAGAGGTCCAGAATTGAGAATTGTGTGAACCCTTAAAACATTTTGTTTTTACAAACCCTGGTCCAGCAGTAGAGCAGCTGATCTGACAGAAATTAAGTTAGGGAAGGGTTTCTCACTAGAATTAACATACACCTTTACCTAAAGAGTTCAGAGCAATGTACATGATTTTGGTCTATCTTCACAACAGCCCTGTGAAGTAGGCTGTTGAATTTCATGGTTAAATGGAAATTTGAACCTGGGTCTTTCCTCATTCTAATCTGGCACTTTATTGCACCCTTTTGCCTTTAGAGGCATGAGAGCCCTAAACTTTGCTTAGCTTGTCACTCAGAAAACCATTATGAGTGCTGGGGGATAGGACACATGCTTGCAGACTGCAGCGTAGCTGCTAGGCTGCATGAGCAGAGTTTGCTTCCCTGGATGGGAAGAGTCAGGGGGCGCCCGTTTTGGCGCACAGAGAAAAAGGTGGGATCTGACAGTCTAACAGTCAGATCTGCGCTCCTCGTCGGCTCCTTCGTCTTGGCAGACGATCGGCCCTCCCGCCCGCCCTGTATGTTATGTGGGCAATTTGCTGGTTGCCTCCTTGGAGGAGCCGGATAGGAATTTTTTACACCTTGGCTGATAGGCAGTGGCTGGGGTGCATTTTTTGCCTACCCGACATAGCAATGCAGTGGATTGAGGATTTGGCTATTGGGAGGCGCTGTTAAATAGGCAGTCACTTTAGTGGCAGGTTTGGGGGGTTTAGGGCACTATGCAGCTAGGGGAGGACTGTGAAGCATCCCCCTTTCAGGGAATTCGGGGTCTGGCATGATCAGCCTTTGGGTTTGAAGACCTGGGTTTGGAGAATGCAGACTGTCCGGGAGGCTCGGCTATAGGGTGCCTTTCTGGCGAGACGTGTGTCTGGGTTTGGGCCCTCTGGTGCATGCCTCCCTGCTGGGCCTGCCTGGAGGGAGCTGAGTAACACTCATCTCTGGCTGGGGAGCTGGGTCTCTCGCTCGTTAGTGGCAGGGGAGCAGTCGCGGTGACCCCTAGCCCTGGCCAGGCCACTGGTGGGGTACCCTTGCTGTTTATTAGAATATTGAATAAAGTGGCCCAATTTTATACCAATACTCTGTGTCTGACTCTTTATTCCATCCTTGGGGAGCAACATAGTTTGCTAAACTCTAACAGTTAAATAGACAAAAAATATTAAATAATAAGTAATACAAATATCATAGTCTGAAAATATATACCAGGGACAGCCAAATTCCCTATTAAGAAAGGGTCAAATTACTATGAAACCTTCACAAACCCAAAGAGAGATATAATGCTGGGATAATTGAACATTAGGAGAAACTTTCTAACATTTGAGAGCAGTTCAACAATGGAACTGCTTACTGGGGGTTGGGTGAGCTGATGAGTTCTCCCTTGCTGGTAATCTTCAAACAGAGGCTGGATAGCCATCTGTCAGCGATGCTCTACTTTTGATTGCCTGCAATGGACAGGAGGTCAGACGAGATGTCTTATAAGGCCCTTTCCAACTCTATGATTCTATGACTAATAAAGTGTGGATTTTCTCTGTGTTATTGTGCACTTCAAACAGCTCCACCACATCAACAAGCATCCGAAGCAAAGCTTCACCATCACAAATGTAGTACAATGAAAATTAAAACTCTCGTAGCAATTGAAATGTTTTAATTTTCATTGTAATTTTATAAAAGTGGGATGCTCAGATGTTGAGATTGCCAGCAGAGACTCTGTCGAGGTAAATAAGGCTCAGTACTGATCTACAGCCAAAAATTAAGACTGTTACAGTAATTTTTTTAAAAAGTTATGTGTCAACGAACCTCACCGCTTGCTAAATAGCTGGGCGAAACATTGCATGCACTTTGCCCCCTATATCTCTTTGAGAGAGAGAAAATGGAATTGAAATTGGGAAATGAAAATCATGCACCTTGGAGAACAAGTGGGATAAAAATGCACCAGATAGATAAAGGCACAGACAGGAAAATTATGGAGCAAGCCTAAAAAAGTCTGCTTAGAAGTAACCCCCCTTTTATTCCATGGGCATACAGCCAGGAAAATGTTCTTAGGATTGCAGTCTTGCTAGCGCTCCCATTCTCCCTCTGGGGGCAGGGGTTCCCCACTTTGCCAGGCTTTTGCCTGCCACTGGCCTCCTGGCCAGCAGGGGGAAATCCCACCTCAACTGATGTGCTTGAGCAACTTTTGGTAAATCCAGAAGTGCATCCTCAATGTGATGATGTCATTTGCAAATGACAACATCACATCAGGGATGTTGGGGATGATGCTCTAGTTTTTTGGGGCAAAAAAATCTGTGGTTTGAGGGGAAATTTACCATAGAGTTTTCCCCCCAAAAAGTGTCACCTAAACACCCCCAATGTGATGCTGTCACTTCCAGGTGACATCACCACATCAGAGATGGCACTTCCGGTTTTGCCAAAAGCGTTTGGAAGTGCGTTTGGAGCCCCCCGTTGGTCAGCTAAGTGGACCTGGCAACCCTAAGCCTTGGTGATAGCTTCAGGTAGCTAAACATTTTCGTCTAAAGTAGAATAGCAAGATTTGAGTCCAGAAGGACCTTAAAGACCCACAATGTCTCCATTGCCATAGGCTTTAGAAAGTCAAAGCTCTTGTTGGTCTTTAGTACTACTGGATCCAAATCTTGTTCAGCCTTGTTCAGTCAAAATTATTTGTTGGGGAGAAATGTGAGTGCTGCTGACTCATGTTTCCCTCAGCTTCTGCCTGCCAATGAACAACTGGAGGTGGGGATCACATAATATCATCACATTACTACTTACTTGCCATCTCTCAATCAGTAGCCAAGAAAGTAGAGTAAAAACACTAACAAGATGAAGTGACATCACCAGGGCTTTTTTGGTTGCAGGAACTCCTTTGCTTCTTAGGCCACACATCCTGATTTAGCCAATCCCCTAAGAGTTTACAGTAGGCTCTGTAATAAGAGCCCTGTCAGCTCTTGGAGGATTGGTTACATCAGGGGTGTGTGGCCTAATATGCAAAGAAGTTCTTGCTACAAAAAAAGCCCTGGACAACACTCATGTTTACTGGGGAGATGTGGTTCAACAGTGCTTGGTTGTCTCCATATAATATGTACTTTTCGCTAAAGTTCTGCAGCTTTTGACCCAGCAAAGTCAGAAATCCAAGCTCTAGAGGTCTCTTATAGCCTGCCTTTCCCCTGAGAGAGAAGGGGAGAAGCCTCTAAGGCCCAAGTAAACACAGATTTGGACGGGCCACCAAATCTGGCAGATCCAGCTTCTGCCTCATGAGGCATCAGACCTTGCTAGCTTTTGAGCCCATGCACAGTGCTATCTGGTAGCTCTACTAAACCTTTCTGGGTAACAGTTGCTTCTAGACTGACTCTATATACATATATCTAATCTTTTTTTTTTAAATCAAAAGCAAAGCCTACACCCAGAATTGTACTTTGTTGGTCTTAAAGAAGCCACTGGACTCAAACTTTGTTCAATAAATTATACTTTATTTCATCTGTCCTGAATCTGGCGCTCATATTTTACTGGGTAACTCCAGCTCTTAATATTAGTGAAGAACTTTGTGAAAAAAATTGTTCAAAGTAAAATTTCGGAATGTGTATCAGATGAACATTATCCACAATCATCTTAATATTCTCAAAGAATTCCAGAAGGTTGGTGAGGGAGGACTTCTCTTTGCAAGACCCATGCCGACTTTGCCTTGTTCTTTCATATAAACAATTCCACCATTAATTCTACCACTGCAAACCAGTGCTGAGCCAGGATCTGGGAAAACCAGGTTCAAATCCCAAGCCTGCCATGGAACCTTGCTGGGTAAACCTGGTCCAATTATAACCTCTCAGCCTAACCTAACGTGCAGAGTTGTTATGACTGATAAGTAGGGTCGTCAGCTCCAGGTTGGGAAATACCTAAAGATTTTGGGGTAGAGCCTGAGAAAGGCAGGGTTTGCAGAGGGGAGAGGCTTTGATGAGGTATAACCCCACACAGTCTACCTTCCAAAGCCACCATTTTCTCAAGGTAAATTGATCTCTGTTGCCTGGAGATCAGTTGTAGGCCCAAGAGATCTCCAGCCACCACCTAGAGGTAGGCAACCCTACTGATAAAATGGAGGAAATGCAAGCCATTTGGGGCTCCTTTGGGGAGAAAACTGGTACCTAAAAGTAGTAATTAAATAAATAGTTAATATCATACACAATTTATTTATTTTGTTCCACTTATATCCCGCCCTCCCCGCCGAAGCGGGCTCAGGGCGGCTCACAAAGGCATGCGCATGCATGAATAAACATAATAGTATAACATTAAACCATACAACACAGAATAAAATAAACATAAATACATAAAGATTTTGGTGCTATGATCTTAACCATTTCCAAATTTGTAATTCTCTGTACAACAGATCTTAGTTGTCCTCTCTGCAGCTGCTGTACAACAGATTGTTGGTGGTAGTTCATGTTGCATTAAGCTGTAGTGGCCAGCAACCTAGTTCACAAATGCCTGGTGGAAGAGTGCCATCTTACAGGCCCTGCGGAACTGTATGAGCTCCCACAGGGCCCTGACCTCTTCCGGCAACTCATTCCACCAGCGTGGGGGCACTACAGAGAAGGCCCTGGCTCTAGTTTTCATGAGCCTGGCCTCCTTGGGGCCGGGGATTGTAAGTAGATTTTTCGAACCAAACCAAAGTGCTCTCTGGGGAACACATGGGGAAAGGCGGTCCCTCAGGTATGCAGGCCCCTGGCCATATAGGGCCTTAAAGGTGAAAAACAACACCATGAAATGGACCCCTATGCTATAGGCAACCAGTGCAATTTACCCAAAAGAGATGCATAACTTCCTGACCTATTAATTCTTAATGCTCCCCAGTGGGAACTCTTTTTAAAAAATGGCAGCACATTTTGCTACTTTCCAATTTTTGGATAATGAAGTTAATTATAGTGAAAAATTGCATGTTTTTGAAAGAAGACTAATTCCTTAAATGTATGCTGGACCTGGTGACTTACTTTTCAATTTCCAGTTAACAACAGAACCTCCAGTCCTGTTTGACAATCACCCTAAAAAATAAGTGTTCTGGTGTGGATATCTGGCCACCAATTTTCAGAGTGGAGACCAAGGCAGCACATTTTGGCAAAAATGTCATTCAGCTTCTCTGGAATCTCGCTTTCCAACTTTAGCAATTCTTTCCATCTTTTCTCATCTAACAATGCCACTGCCTTCCTGCCTCTTCTGCTTCATTTTGTGTGTCATTTTGTGTGTTCTTTGCAATATTCTCCTCAGATTCTCTTTTCTGCTTACTTTATTGCTATCTTGCATTTGTTTTGCATCACTCTGCAGTCCTTCTTTTCTTCATTTAGAAATAATTACTTTCTTGATAACTGCTAATTAACTAGAAGAAGAAGAAGATATTGGATTTATATCCCGCCCTCCACTCCAAAGAGTCTCAGAGCGGCTCACAATCTCCTTTACCTTCCTCCCCCACAACAGACACCCTGTGAGGTGGGTGGGGCTGGAGAGGGCTCTCACAGCAGCTGCCCTTTCAAGGATAACCTCTGCCAGAGCTATGGCTGACCCAAGGCCATTCCAGCAGGTGCAAGTGGAGGAGTGGGGAAACAAACCCGGTTCTACCAGATAAGAGTCCGCACACTTAACCACTACACCAAACTGGCTCTCCCCATATTATTAACTATATTATCATCTTCTTAGACTTTATGTTCCTATAAAGATATGGTGGTGGTGAAAAGTCCTGTTAAGCTGCAACTGACTTATAGTGATTCTGTTGGGTTTTCAAGCCAAGAAATAACCAGAGGTGGTTTTCCATTGCCTGTCTCTGGTAGTGAACCTGGACTTCCTTGGTACTCTCCATTCCAAGTAGTAACCAGACCAACCCTAGAAATCCATGGAAGGTCCTGTTCAGCTGCCACTCCTACGCTATGGGTGATTACAGACCAGCACCTTGGGCCGACTCAGATATGGCTCTGAAATTGACCCAAAAAATCCTTCCACACGCAGACATCTGCTGCCTGTCCTCCTCCCATACTCATCCCGTCCTCCAGCCTCCACAGTGTGACTCAAAAAGCTACCACTTCCGAAGCAATATCTGAGCCGTACACCAGTTGCCTCCTTGGCATCTGGAAGTGGAAGGGTGCAAGTGAGGCGCCTTGGCGGTGTGAAACTGCCAAGCCACCCAAAGTCGCATCCAGCTTTTTAAAAACAAAACTCTTCATATACAGCTAAATTTTTTAAAACCTTTAAAGAGGAATTAATACCGAAACTTCAGAAATTGATGAACATAAGAATAAAAGGGAATATACCAAATACATGGAAGGAAACTGTAATTTCATTGATTCCAAAAGAAGATAGAGACGTCACGAATGTAAAAAATTATAGACCAATTTCACTATTAAATAATGATTATAAAATATATACAAGAATATTGGCAGAATGGCTTAAAAAATATTTGATAAATTTTATAAAGGAGGATCAAGCGGGGTTTCTCTCCAAAAGGCAAATAAGAGACAATATTAGAACTGTTGTAAATATTGTAGAATATTATGAAAGACATCCAGAAAAGGAAGTTGCATTATTCTTTGCGGATGCAGAGAAAGCATTTGATAATTTAAACTGGGACTTTATGTTTGCAGTAATGGAGAAAATGGAGCTGGGGGGAAACTTTATAAGGATGATAAAAGCAATATATACTGAACAACGTGCAAGGCTGTGTATAAATGCAGATCTTACAGAAGATATGATAATTAGCAAAGGTACAAGACAAGGCTGTCCGCTTTCCCCATTGTTGTTCATAATGACTCTTGAAATCTTACTGATGCAAATACAAGATGACAAAAAAATAGAAGGATTAAAAGTAAAAAGATTTATTTATAAATATAGAGTATTTGCAGATGATATAATGTTTATAAATGAAAATCCTATACAAGTAACACCTTTGTTGTTTGCTAAAATACAAGAATATGGAGAATTGGCGGGACTTTATATTAATAAAGAAAAATCAAAACTTTTATGTAAAAATATGCAAGTAAACAAACAAAAGGAATTGCAGAAGCTAACGGGATGTGAAGTTACCTCTAAGGTAAAATATCTGGGTGTGGAGATAACAATGAAGAATATTGATTTGTTTAAAAATAATTATGAGAAGCTATGGCGCAAAATGGATGAAGTTATGATAAAATGGAATAAACTTAATTTGTCATTGCTGGGCAGAATAGCTGCAATTAAAATGAATATTCTGCCAAGAATAATGTATTTGTTTCAAACTATTCCGATTGTGAAAGATAGTAAACAATTTAATAGATGGCAAAGAAAAATCTCAGAGTTTGTGTGGGCTGGGAAGAAACCAAGGATTAAAATGAAAATTTTAACAGATGCAAAAGAGAGAGGAAGATTCCAATTACCAGACTTAAAATTATATCATGAAGCAGTTTGTTTAGTGTGGATAAAAGAATGGGTGATGCTGTTAAACAAAAAACTCTTAGCTTTAGAAGGTCATGGAAATAAATTTGGCTGGCATGCTTATATGTATTATGGAAAAAGGAAGATGGATGGTTTTTTTTCTCACCATTATATAAGAAACAATTTGTTAAATACGTGGATGAAATATAAGAAATATGGGGATGAGAGAAAGCCGTTATGGATAGTGCCAGCAGAAGTAATAAAAATAACAGCTGAGACGGGCGAAGAAAAGTGGTTGTCATACAATCAATTATTAAAAATACAAAGTAGCAAAATAGAATTGAAAACTGCTGAAGAGCTGAATAAGAAATATGATTGGTTCCAAATGCAACACATAAAGAGTTTGGTGGAAAATGATATTAAAACAGAAGGAATAAGAAAAGAGCAAACAGAAATGCAAAAAGTTCTGCTTGGAGACAATGAAAAATTAATTTCAAAACTATATAAATTACTTTTAAAATGGTCTACGGAAGATGAAGTAGTGAAATCTCAAATGATTAAGTGGGCAATTAATGTAAATAAAGAAATACAGATGGAAACTTGGGAATATTTGTGGAAGAATTCTATGAAGCTTTCGACGTGCCATAGTATTAAAGAGAACTGTTTTAAAATGATGTATAGATGGTATATGACTCCTAAAAAGTTGGCAAAGATAAACAATAAGATGCCAGACAGATGTTGGAAATGTAAAAAACAGGAAGGTTCTTTTTACCCTATATGGTGGACTTATGAAAGAGCAAAAAAGTATTGGCAGATGATTCAACAAGAAATTTCTAGGATTTTGGGATATGAATTTAGAAAAGTTGCAGAGACTTTTCGGTTGGGATTACAAATGGAAAAATTTCCAAAAGAAGATAGAACTATAATTTGGTACTTGCTTTCAGCTGCTAGGACATTATATGCGCAGTTATGGAAGCAAGAAAAAATACCAAAGAAATGGGATTGGATTGTAAAAATTATGACATGGAGTGAAATGGACAAGAATTTTAAGAGACTATGACTTAGAAGTTTTTAAGATGGAGTGGAAAAAGTTTAAAAGATATGTAGAAAAAGAGTGGAAAATAAAAGAACATTGGACAATTTTTGATAATGATTAAGTCTTAGAAGCAAGAAGAATATTAATCTTTGTTTTTATTAGTTAAGGGTACCATTAAATATTAGTATTTTACGTAAATAACACCAGCAGGGGTCAAGTAACAGGGGGAGGGGTGGTCAGAAAGTAATATATGGGATAGATAAAAAGAAGTTATTAATGATGCAAGAAATAGATATTGTTACCATATGTTACTAAATAAAATTGATTTAACAAAAAAACCCTGTTCAGAGCGCATGTGCACAGGAGCGAATGTGTGCACATGCGCACGCATGCACATGACTACTGAAAATGTATGGGGGGAAAACCCAAGCTGAGTGACGAGAATGGCACAACAGCTGTCTGAACATGCCCATGTCGCCCCAAGGACGGGATGGGGACGGCTTGCAGGGGAGCATGTGGAGGCTTCATCACAGCTCTTTTTGAGCCGTCCTGATTTGGGATGCTTCCCATCCACCCCCAAATGCCTGTCTGTTATCACCCTATGTATCTCTGTCTCCCAGGAGGTTCATTTGTGCCATTATTATTGCCACTGTGGCCGGATCTGCCTGTCCCGCATTGGTCTTGTCAGCCACCAGCGAGCCTGCAGCAAACGTGGACTATTGCACCCTTCTTAAATCTTCGTTCGCGAAGCCAAGCCGAGAGAGAGAGATTGCTCCTCCAGTACCACTTGACAATAGACCTGTCCCAGAATGCCTTTGAAAAAATCTGAAGCTGAACACAATGCTTAGTGTTTTTAACTATTTGTACTTTTGGTGCTTTACAAACAAAAAGGTGGCCTAGAAATGTATTAAATAGATACAGATAGGCTATTTTGACTTCCCAGCAACAAATACATGGCAACTCCCTGTCAATACCGGAGAGCACAACCATGCAAAATATTGTTGTATTCTATTTTTTGCTGTCAAGTCAGAACCTAGTGGGGTTCTCAAGGCAAGAGACATTAAGAGGTGATTTGCCATTGCCTGCCTCTGCATCACAACCCTGGTATTCCCTTGAAGGTTTCCCATCCAAATATTAGCCAACCCAGCTTAGCTTCTGAGATCTGACAAGATCAGTCTAGCCTGGGCTATCCAGGTCAGGCAATTATGCAAATAGATATGAGAAAAGGGATTTGATATAATCTCACAAAGGATGTTGCTGCATATACATTAGAAGTCTTTCCGTAATTTTCCTTTTTAATTAATGAAGGGAAAGGATATTCTCTGAGGAAAAAGCTCACAGGCAGACTAACCTTCTCTTTATTTCCTCTAACTTTCCTGACAGGTTTTGGGTCAGCAAAGCAACGTGTAAGAAGGAAATGATAAAATGACAATGACTGACCGACTGACTTAAATCATCGTACAAAAAAAGTCTTTAACAAACAGGATAGATCAAAGGGGAGGGTGGGGTACACAGAGGCAGGCAATGGCAAACCACCTCTGAGTGTCTCTTGCCTTGAAAACCCTACAGGGTTACAATAAATTGGCTGCAGCTTGACAGCACTTTCTACCGAGAAGCTAGGATCATCACAGAGACTGCTTTGAATTGCTTCCCATGATGACAGTCCACATGGCAATATCTATACAAAGTGGCTTGCCACACAATCGGGGTCATTTCCCACACACCACTACAAACCTCTTTGCAAGAGATCTGTGGCAGCATGGAGAAAATCTTCTGATCCACATGAAGAACATCTGTGCATTAACAACTACCAAGGGAAACAATGAAACGCGGCTAGCATCTGCTTTGTGTATACCAGTCCTAAAGTCAACACTGCACACTCCTTTAAATTTATGACCTACATCAACTGCCCCCAACCTTTTTGAGCCTCTGGCAACTTTGGAATTCTGATACAGTGTGCAGGGGCGGCGCTGAGTTTTTTGCTGCCCAAGGCCACCCCCCCCCATGTCCCTCTGTCCCTGCCCCCTATGGGGGGGTTTTAAAAAGGGGGAGGGGGCGGCAGAAGCAGCTGATCTGCCTCTCCCCTCCCATTTAAAGACCACCATTGATCAGCTGATCAGCAGGGGTATTTAAATGGTGGGGAGGGGGTCACCGCAGCGTCATCTCTTTGTCCACCTGATCCTAGGGGAGGCAGCCTGGAAGCGAGGCCAAGCCAACTCTTTCCTCCACCCAAGTCTCAGCTGCGGGAAAGAGGCAGCTCTGCACCTCTGCCTCACTCTCAGGCTACCTTCCCTCACAGATAGGGGAAAGAGGCAGCTCTGCAGCTCTGTCTCACTCACAGGCTGCCTTCTTTTGCAGGGGAAGCAGCCTGGGAACTAGGCTGAGCCGCCTTTTTCCTCCACCCGGATCTCAGGTGGCCGAAAGAGGTAGCACTGCACCAGCTGGTGTGTGAGGAGGGGGCACCTAGTGGTGCCCTGTAGGTCATGTGGCGCCCTAGGCAGCTGTTCTATTCCCATGCATCAGCCATGACAGTGTGGTGGGCATAGCCACAAAATGGCCACCACAGTTTACCTTCAGTCACACAATGGAGAATATTTGTGCTATGATAAAATAATTTTGCACAAGGCAATGCCTTGCTGGAGAAAAGCCCCACCTGGCCCTGCCCACTTTCTAAAAACACCTAGTGGATACAAGGTAAGGTGTTGTTGGGCACAATGGTGCTCGCAGGCACCATGGTGGGGACCCCTGATCAATGCTCTAAGAAGGTACAATGAAGCACGTATTGTGAGGTGTTCTTAATGGTTGCGCCACAAAATTGTGGAATTCATTCTTTATGTTGAGTCTCCAAACCCTGAGTCACAGCCAGATCCTGTAGCCACATGTGGACCACAGTGCATACAATGAAGTGTGTCCAAGGGCTTGTATGAGCATCACCATCCAATATCATTAACATTTCAGATTCTTATATTTTCAAAAGTAGGTTGTCATGTAGCAAGACATAGGGAAATATGGACACATCTTAGTCATAGACAGTGTATTCTAGACGGGACTTTTTTTTCATTTGGGCAGGTCTTTGTGGTCAGAATTAAGGTAGGTAGCTGGTAAAGAGTGGTTAAGAAAGAGACTGAGAAATCAAGAAGTCTCTCTTGTATCTTTAAATAATGCCGCTGTCATGAATGCCCTATGAACTTGCATGGTAAATACAGAGGATACTTGGTAAATATTTGGCAAAAAAATGCACAATGTATCCGAGTACCACATACAAGATTCTTAAGGAAATATTATTTAAAGCCACAGTGCATCAAGAATTCATAAATACAAAAAGTCCCAGTGTACAAAATTCTCTAATACAGTCCAGATTCCGGTACTTAGAATACTGTTTTTCATGGAAATAAATCCTCGGCGAAGGAATAATAAGAGACCGGTTTCGGCCATGCATTCCTCAATCACAAGTTGCACTGCACATCACTGCACATTTCTCCTCCAATTTCATAGACATTCATTCGCTAGTGGGGACCCGATCCTACTCATTCTATGGGCAACGCCTCACATTGAATCTATGCTGCTGGAGGAAAATGCGCAGTGATGTGCAGTGAAACTCGTGACTGAGGAAGGCGTGGCTGAAACCGGTCTTCTATTATTCCTTCTCCGAGCATTTATTTCCATGAAAAACACTATTCTAAGTACTGGAGTCTGGACTGTATTAGAGAATTTTGTACACTATGAACTTGCATGGCAGTTCCATTCACTGGGTTAGGCCCTGCTGTATATTTCCTCTTGTAGAGCTCTGAAATCTTTCCCATTTAAGGGTACAGATATTTTCTGTGACTGCTTCAGTGCTAGGAAACAGTCTTCCATACTTGGTTAGCAGAGCTTCACCTCTCCAGATTTTCAAGAAGTGCTAAAAGGCTGCGTTACCTAGAATGGGATTGAAGGGCATCATCTTTGTTGCCCTCCTCTGGACACGTTCCAGCTTCTCTATATCCTTCTTAAATTGTGCTGCTCAAAACTGAACACAATACTCTTGGTGAGGTCTAACCAGAGCAGAGCAAAGTGATACCATCACTTCATATGATCTGGACACTATACTTCTGTTGAATTTGAATTTGGTCTTTTTAGCCACCGCATTACACTGCTGACTCATGTTCAGTGTATGGTCCTCTAAGACCCCTAGATCCTTTTCACACATACTACTGCCAAGACAACTCTCTTCCATCCTATAATGATGCTTATGATTTTTCCTACCTAAATGCAGTTTACATTTATCCTCATTACAATTCATTTGTATTTGTCTTAGCCCAGTTTTCCAGTCTGTCGGGATCACCCTGTATCCTGCCTCTGTCTTCTACTGTATTTGTGAGCCCTCCCAGTTTAGTATCATCTGCAAATTTAATAGGCACTCCCTCTATTCCTTCATCCAAATCATTTAAACGATGCTGAACATTTATAAAGATCATTTATAAAGATGTTTCTTTACATTTATGGATTGCCTAATCCCTACTGTGTGGGATAAGGGGAGGGTCCAGCCACAATGTAATCCATTGCTGCCCTCAGCCAAGAGTCTGGCAGAACATCTATGCCTTAAAGGCCCTGCAGAATTGCATAAGGTCCTGCAGGTCTCTGATGTTACTTGGTAGAGAATTCCACCAGGTTGGAAATACAGAACTTTTCTTCATTTGAGGTTCAAAAAAAAGAACCCACTCAACAACCACAGATGCTGCACACATACAATAATCCATTTATTCTTCACACATACATTGTAAATGCTTTTGAAATGCTTCCAAAATTCCAAAAGCAACTGGTGATGTTGCATTGTGCAGCACTGGTCAAGGAGAAAGACAGGAACCCTATCAAATAGCTGGATCTGATGTGTACACAGCATGTAATTTGAAATGTTATTGTTATGCTTTTTGTTGTTTTTAACTACATGGAGGCTCCTTTTGAGCTATCAAAATACAAGAAAAGAAATTTAAGTGAATGTTCATTAGTACCTTTTCTCTCTTTTTTCTCATGCTGTCACGTGCCCACAGTTCTAATCAGATTTTCCTGAATATCACATTTATTTATTTATTTTTTTATTTGATTTGATTTATATCCCGCCCTACCCCACCAAAGTGGGCTCAGGGTGGCTCACAGCATAAAAGTTCTAACAATAAAATTCAGTAGGGTTTGTAGAATCTTTCGGGCTCAAGTGCCGTGTTCTACTCCAGTAGAACACAGCACTTGAGCCCGAAAGATTCTACAAACCCTAATGATGTTACAAGCCGTGAAAACCTGAAATCTTCAATAAAATTCAGAATTAAAATACAATAATAAATTACATAGTTTAAACATTAGTATCCATATCAGTGTGCTATCTATAGACTTCCTTCAGTATTTCGGTGTTTCGGAACCGGTCAGTTATAAGCCAACCGGAAGAGGACTGTCTTACAGGCCCTGCGAAACTGTCCAATATCCCGCAGGGCCCTGACCGCTTCCGGTAACTGGTTCCACCAGCAAGGGGCTGTAATTGAGAAGGCCCTATCCCTGGTTGACTTCAACCTGGTCTCCTTTGGCCCGGGGATTACAAACAGGTTTCGAGAGCTAGATCACAGTACTCTCTGGGGGATATATGGGAAGAGACGGTCCCTAAGGTAGGCAGGTCCTAGGCCATATAGGGCTTTAAAGGTAATAACCAGCACCTTGTACCTGACTTGGTATATTATTGGCAGCCAGTGCAGTCCCCGAAGGCCCGGCTGAATGTGCTCCTTCCGGGTTCGGCACAGGGGCAGCCCCATGTAGAGAGCATTACAGTAATCCAACCTTGGGGTGACCGTTGCATGGATCAATGTTGCCAGGTCATCCTGCTCCAGGAAGGGAGCCAGCTGCCTCGCCCGCCTAAGATGAAAGAATGTGGACTTAGCAGTGGCTGCTACCTGAGCCTCCATAGTTAAGGCAGGCTCAAGTAGTACCCCCAAGCTCCTGACCCTGTGCGCCACTGTCAGTGGCACACCATCAAGAGCCGGAAGGGGAATTTCCCCTCCTAGACCATGGCGACCCAAGCAAAGGACCTCTGTCTTCACTGGATTTAGTTTCAACCTACTCAGGCTGAGCCATCTAGCCATGGCTTGTAGTGCCCAGTCCAGGTTTTCTGGGACCCAGTCAGGCCAGCCGTCCATGAATAGATAGAGCTGGGTATCATCAGCGTACTGGTGGCAACCCAGCCCATATCTCCGGGCAATCTGGGCAAGGGGGCGCATGTAGATGTTAAACAACATTGGGGAAAGAACTGCCCCCTGAGGCACCCCACAATCAAGCGTGTGCCTCTGGAACAACTCACCCTCAATCACCACCCTTTGTCCCCGACCATCAAGGAACGAGGAGAGCCATTGTAGGGCCAACCCCTGAATCCCCGTGTCGGCGAGATGACAAGTCAGCAGCCGGTGGTCAACCGTATCGAACGCTGCTGATAGGTCTAACAACACCAGCACCGTCGAGCTGCCTCATTCCAGATGCCGCTGGAGATCGTCCATCGAAGCGACCAGCACTGTCTCCGTCCCGTGACCCGGACAGAAACCGGACTGATGGGAGTCGAGAACGGAAGCATCCTCTAGAAAACTCTGCAACTGCAACGCCACTGCCCTCTCAATGAGTTTACCCAAAAAGGGTAAATTCGAGACCGGCCGATAGTGTGTCAATTTGGCAGGATCTAATGTTGTTTTTTGCAATAGAGGGTGGACCACAGCCTCTTTCAGAGGTGTTGGAAAATGCCCTTCCATCAGGGATCTATTTATGATATCCCATACAGGATATCTAAGCTCCCTCTGGCATAAGCCAGGAGGGGTAGGGGTCCAGATTACAGGTTGTAGGGTGAGCAGACACGAGAATCCTGTCAACTTCCTCCAGACTGAGAGCATTGAAACCATCCAGGACACACTCAGATGGTGGATAGGCACGGAGCCTCAGGTTCACATACTGTCTCCAATATGGCGGGGAAGTCGTGGCGGAGCGACGTGACCTTATCTGCAAAAAAGTTCGCAAAAGCCTCACAGCCAATCTCCATTTCATTAAACTTTGGTCTGCCTTGTGGCAGAGTTATAAGGGTCCGAATTGTATTGAACAGTTGTGCCGGGCGCGAAGTTGCAGATGCAATCTTAGCCGCAAAGTATGTTTTCTTTGTGGCCTTGACTGCCATCTCATAGGACTTCATAACTTCTCTATAAGATGTTCTAGTCGCTTCGTCTCGAGTACGCCGCCATTGCCTCTCTAGTCGTCTGAGTCCACGCTTTAATTGCCGCAACTCCTGGTTATACCAGGGTGCCGGCTTTGGGCAGGGGTGCAGAGGACGCCTAGGTGCGATCTCATCGATGGCCCTGGAGAGCCTATCATTCCAGGACTCTACCAGGTCATCTAAGGAATCGCTAGGGAGCCAGGGATCCCGTAGAGCGGTCAGGAACCGTTCTGGATCCATCTGACTCCGCGGGCGAGCTAAAATACGCTCGCCGCCTAAACGAGCTTGGGGTGGGACATCCACATGAGCCTTGAGGGCATAGTGGTCCGACCATGGCACTGCTTCAGCAGTAACATCATCCACTGAAACTCCCGCCACGAAGATCAAGTCTAACATGTGCCCCGCCTGGTGAGTGGGCATTGTAACAATTTGGGAGAGTCCTAGTGTCGCCATGGATGACACCAGGTCCATCGCCTGACTGGAGGTCGCGTCATTGGCATGCACATTGAAGTCACCCAGGATCAAGAGCCTTGGGTGCTCCAATGCCCAGCCTGCTGCGGCCTCCAGTAGGGACAGTAAGGCACTAGCCGGTGCGTTAGGCGGTTGGTACACCTCCCCAACGTCCCACGCCAGACTGGCACATTCAATACCCTCGATCTCTGGGGCCGGGAGCGCCAGGAAGGAGTAAATCTCTCGTATGAATAGAGCCACCCCTCCCCCCCACCCACTAGTCCATGACTGGTGAAAGACCGAGTATCCTGGGGGCACCATTTGGGAGAGAGCTACAGTCTCCCCATCACGCACCCAGGTCTCAGTCACGCATGCCAGGTCCATATCCTGTTCACACAGGAATTCCCAAAGGGTGGAGGGTTTGTTATTTATGAACCTGGCATTGCATAACACCAGTGACGGAGGTGAGTATTTTAACCTGGCTCCACTACCTGTCACCGTCAGGATGGGACGCAGGCTGGAAGGGGGCCAAGCCTTGTCATGCCTCGGCCTCCGTCCTTTATAATTCTGCCTGTTCCCACCGTCATACCTTCCCCTCCCCAGGAGCACTGGAATCCCCAGGCCAGTCATCTCCTGCCAGTGTCACCAGAACTTCAAACCGGTGGAACAGCTGAACCTACTCCCTCCTCAGCCCTCCCCTCTCTAGCCAACTTATCAATTAAGAACTAGCTTGCCAATAAAAGCCAATAGTTATTTAAATTAAAACCCTACCCCACTCTACCCATTATTCATTAGCTAAAATATAATTTAATTAATTAACTCCACCCAGGCTCCTTAATTATAAAACCCTCCCAAATCAAATTATCTACCCTAATTAATTTGCCACAAATATCATTCTTAAATTTAGCTAATTAATAAATAAACCAATAATCTTATTAAATAACCAACAATTACTAAATCTACAATCCAAATCTAATAACAATGGCAGTTAAAATCGACTAGAGTTGAAGGGCATTAAAAAGGGGATGTAAACAATTAAGTAGAAAGTGCTGCTATTTTTAAAGTGTTGGTGCCTGTAAGGTATGAGTGTTCTTATTCCTATTTTTTGGGATGTGCAGATGTTCGTAGAGAGCAATTGTTCGTATACTGGGGGCAATAGCCGTAAAGTGCAAGTGTGTTTTTGTTCTGGGGGCGTGATCATGTCCAGAGGTATAGTATACTGTCTTGCTATCTGGCAACCCGGAGCAGCCCACCGCACACCCTAGGGGACCCAGGGGGGTACCAGCCTCCCTGTGTACCCCAAGTCGTATAGCCGGTGCCCTCAGGAACACCAGTGAGTCCCGGGCATTCATTTTGGCCCCATTCCTCACACCTTGTGTGACAAATGTTTTTTGTCCTTGTTTTAACAGAGCAAACAGTTGTTTGATAATTTGTTTAATATATAGAAACTGTCATTCATGATTCTATCTTTGGTGATTCATGATTCTTTCCCTTAGTCCTCATTTCTAAAAAGGAAAAAAAAAAGGACTGAGCTACTGTTGTTTAATCTGATAATTATGCAAACACTAAATCTTACACTGAAGGAGAAAATGTTAACATACATTGAAAAACCAAAATGCTTAGAACTATAATCTGTGTGATAAAATGCATTACTCTGTTTAAAAGGATTGTTTTACAGAAGCAATTAACAATCAGCAATCATATAGTTCAGACCGGTGTTTTGATGCCATCTGTTGGAATAAGTCTTCTTACTCCCCAGAATGAAGCTATAATTTTCAGTTTATGATTTCATTACATACAATAGAACAGCTACTAAAAAAGAAGAAAGAACGTTTCACTATAGATTTCCTCCTATAAAAAAAAAGCTTCTTCAGTTATTCAGTTTGTCATTGTTTATTTTAAGATTTAAAGGAACACTGGAGAATGTGGGATACAGACCACAAAGCAGCTACCGTGTAGCCTCTCTGCATGGAATTTGAAGGCAGTGGAGGACACCAAACAATCCAACTACAGTGAATGAAAATTACACACGAGCAGGGCTTTTTTTTAGCAGGAATGCAGTTTTGGCTGGCTTGGTGTCAGGGTGTGTGGCCTAATATGCAGATGAGTTCCTGCTGGGCTTTTTCTTTTAGAAAGGCCTATGCAAAACAATGGTGACATCAGGGGGTGTGGCCTGATGTGCAAATTAATTCCTACTGGACTTTTTCTACCAAAAAAGCCCTGCACATAAGCAACGTGTGGGGTGGTGGAGGTGGACTGTATTGTTGGAATCTGATGCAGAAAATGTATTTTAAGTTATTTCAAACATAAAACCAAAATTTCATTTAGCTAAGAAGACTTTTGAGCAGAAATACACAGGGACGCAGTTTTGGCTGAGTTGGCTGGCTGACAGTTTTGGCTGGCTGACTTATGCAGATAAGTTCCTGCTGGGTTTTTTCTTTTAAAAAGACCTGTAGAAGACTAAATAGTTCCTCATACATCATAAACATTTAGACAAGAAGTCCACAAAAATTAAGATTGAAATTTATAATATGATGACAGGGATCTGAAACTACATAGGAGATACTGGTTTACCCAGATATTAGCTAGTTGCTTTCTCATGGTGGCTCTCAAACTACTGTGGCTTGCCATCCAGTGTTAGTCTAAATATTACTCTATTCTCCCGGCAAGTCTCTTCACCCCATCATAATGCCTAGTACAGCTTTTCATGTGAACCTTGCTATTCATATGACTAGCTTCCTTCCAGTGCTGGGGACTCCTGGTGTCCATCACCAGCACAAAACACTATTCTAACAATCCCAGATTATCCAGAGGACTGATACAGCAAGCCTTTTTTATATTTTGCAGCCAGGAGTATAGCATTATCAGACAGAACTGACTGTCTAGGGATTCTATACTACAGAAATTTCCAAAATTAGGGTTTCTGCTATCAAACAATGAACTTAATATTAGTGTTATGCAGAAGATAAAGCATTTCACCTCCAAGCCCACTTTAAGCACTGACTCATCTTCGAACATCAACGTGTTCCTATTAATACATTTCTTCAATCTATAAAGGACCTCTACAGTGTTATCTCACTGATTCCTACAACTATAGTACTGGTTTCTTTATAAAAATAAGTTAACTTAAGAATGACATATACCATAGGGATATTGTGAAAATTAATGTTGCAGAAATGACGTAGCTTGTTCTACCAATGACTAGGGATCATGATAGAGGAACCTATGTGTCCAGAAAAGGGGTGTGCATTCATCTGTATCTGAGCTGAAAAAATACCCCCAAATATCTTCCTATTCATATAACTAACCTTCCTATTCATACGACTCACTTCCTCTCAGTGCTGGAGACTCCTGCAGGTGTCCATCACCAGCATGAAACACTATTCTAACAATCCCAGATTATCCAGGCTTTTAGTTTAGCTGTTCTAGTTCTCTACAGATTTGCCTTTACCTCAAAGCTTGCTCCAACTCTCCCAGGTGGTCACATGATCAATGGCCACCTGCTTGCAGACCAGTGCTCAGAGTTCTTCTCAATACTGCATATCAAAGAAAGATAGTGACTTCCTATTTCCAGGAGGTTTTATCACCTCTTTCCCCCTCTCACTTGACCCAGCCAGCCCACGTCAAACATGTGTTTTCTCCAACTTCTGCCTGGAGATTATTCCTGCAGTTGTTCTAGCCTAAAGCCTTCCAAACTGTCTATTCTGTGCTAGAAGAAGGGGGAGAGAAGGGGGAAGTTTGACCATTCATCTGCCTTACTTGCATTTATATGAAGGTGGACTGTAATAAACCTGTTCTCTGCCCAGAAAGGGGGAAAAAGCCTTTTAAAATGCCCAAAGAAGACTTTGCTCCTTGGCAACCTTCCAGGCCTGGTGGTAGGTTGTGTGCAGGGTGGAAGCCAAGGGTTCCGTCTTTCTGCTTTGGTTCTTTGGGATTGGTTTTAAACTTGGTTAACTTGTTCATTTTTGGTTTTGGAGGGTGTGTGTGGGGGGACTATATATATATATATATATATATATATATATATATATATATATATATATATATATATATATAATTTTAGTTAATTTTCTCTCTCTCTCCGTCCCTCTCCCCTTCACTGTCTTTTTCTTTTTCCTCTCTTTTTTGGAAGTTGGGGGCAGTAAGGCTTTGTTGTTTTGCTGCTTCCTCCCCTTTTCTTTCTTTGAGGTGTGTTTGTGAGGGGGGGGCCTTCGGTTTAGGTGCTTCTTGCTTTCTCTTCTACCTTAAGTCCTTTTTCCCCACCTTTCCCCCCAGTAGTCCCCCCGCCTTGTATTTCTTCCCTTTAATTTCTAGAAGGTTGGTTTTCTGGGAGGAAGGAGGTATTTAGGTTTACTGTTCTGTGCTCCAGGTGTGTGCTTCTGGTTTCAAGGGCTATTGAATACAGTACTTAGGTGCTGCTAAATAGGCTTTTATTAATAAGGGTCTGTTTTAAATTAAATTTTGGCATAGGGCTTTAGTTCCTCCCCCACTAGGCCATTGCTAGGAGGATATTAAAAGAGGCAAGGCTGTGTGCGTCTTCAATAGCCTAGAATAATTTACAAAAAAAAAAAAGTGTGCAGCACTCTGATCTTCAGCGAAGGCAGGCACTTTTAGACAAATTTCTCTTTAGGTTGTCCTGTGGCTTTTCAAGTTTAAGGAAAGGAAAGGAAATCAGGCTTGTTCCAATAGAATCTAGTCAGAAGATTCTGGAACCACCTGAAGAAGCACCACCAGGCACCACCAATGGAGGAGGGGGGCAACTAGTTTGGGTGCCCATAGAATTGGACCCCCTGGTCCAATCTTGTTGAAACTCGGGGGTTCTTTTGAAGTGAGGCTCCAGCAACTACACTGCAAATTTGATGCCTCCATCTCAACCTCCACCCTAGACCACCGAATATACCCCAGGATATATTTGCCATTAACTTTAATAATTCCCACAGGATAGAATGGGTCCCCCAAAAATTCAGAAATACCAATATTTTTCTGGTCCAATATGCCCAAATCCAGGGGGATTTTTTTTTCTTGCACACCCCTAGTCCACAACCAGCATAATTGATGACAAATTAGTTAGAAAACAACAGTTCCTGTTTGTGAACTTCCAGTGGTAAATGGGTTGCTGATGTTAGAAAGAGACTACTGGCTTAGATGAGCCTTGGTTTGGTCTAGCAAGGCAGGTCTTAGGTTTTTAATAAAAACTATTTGATGCCATAGTAACATTACAATCCTGGCACAGCTTAATCCTAAACACTCATTTGCAGTCATAACAATTGTTTTTAAAGTGATGCCCATTTATTTTTCATAAGAACTTGACTGTATCTGCTGGAACAATTTTTCAATGATGACATTTTTTTAATCATAGGAAAAACCAACATATACAATTTCTCTAAGAAGATGAAGCTGCTTTTGCAAAATATCCATGGTTCTATTTTTATAAATGGATTAAATGCTAGATTAACCTTTTTGTTTTTAATACACTAGAGGGAGCTAGATCCCTATATTGCATGTGCACAATTAACTGGGGGAGAAATTGTTCAATGCAGTAAACATCCCAAATCAGAACATCAAAAAATGCACTCTGTTAGAAACAGATTTCACACTTACTAATACGATAGTACATCAAGTTAACACATTTGATCTATAAAATATAGCAAAACCACTTATGTTAATCTTCATCTACAGAGATTTATGCAGTGGGTTTAGATTACTCCTGGATTTAATGACTTTTCACTTTTTTTGAATTCTAAAGCAAATCTAAGAGTATCCCTTCATTCTCCATTTTGTATATACAAGTGATGAAACTCTAATTCTATGATGCCACCCATTACTAATTCTGTCAGAATGTGGATACATTTTTGGATGCAGTGTGGTGTACTGGTTAGAGTAGTGGTCTAGAATCTGGGAGACTCAGTTTTGAATCCTTGTTCTTCAGTAGAATCTTGCTAAGTAACCTTTGGCCAGTCACAAACTGTTTCCTGTGAAGCAGTGCAATCATGCCTGATGATCCCAATTACAATATTAAGCTATATACACAGCATTACAAAATTGTTGCTGTTGGGTAAGGCGATACAAACTCACATATAAACACAGAGTACCTAATTCTGAACTGGGCCATAGGGTGCAGATTTTTTTTTTTAAATCACACTCTGGGCCTGGGGACAGACAAGGGGGATTTTTCTACAATCCTGGGGGAAGTCCTGTGTTTGCAGAAAAATATGAAACAAACAAAAAAAATCATTGGACTTTTAAAGCATTGAGCCCCCATGGGGGAGTGGGTGGAATATAAATAAACTAATGATGATGATGATGAAGAAGAAGAAGAACCACCAAAATTATGGGGCAGATGTAGCTGGAAAAAGGCAAGTAAGTATGTGTGTGTGTGAGAAAGAGAGAGAGGGAAGTGTAGTGTATCAAGAAATGTCATGCGACCCGACGGGGGGGGCAACTGTCCCCGCCTATCTCCAGCTGTGGCGGGAAGTTCAACGGGGCTGGATTGGCCCAACCAACCCAGTAGGCTGTACCCGGGATTGTACATAAGCGGGACCCGGCCCGCGTGTTCGCTCTCTTGCAACGTGCTCCTAATAAACCATGTTGCCCTACTCTCGTCTCCGCTTCGAGTACGTTACACTGGCGACGAGGATGGGATCCTAGCCGCAGCGGCTACGACGGAGATCTGGGCAACAAGCGACTGTCGCCGCCATCATGGCCAACCAAAGCGGAATCACCGGCTACCTCGAGCCCTTCGACCCAACCAATCCAGAGGGATGGGAGTCCTACGCGGAACGGGTCGAGTTCTACCTCCGGGCCAACAAGATCACTGACGCCGGAGCGAAGAGGGACGTTCTCATGAGCGTCTGCGGGCCTGCCACGTTCGAGATCGCCAAGGGTCTCTCGGCACCCGCCCGTCTGGCAGAGAAATCCTACGACGAGATCATCCGACTCCTCACGGGACACTTCTCACCACAGCCTTCGCGGGTGGCTCGCAGGTTCCTGTTCCACAAACGGGACCAGATCGCGGGCGAGTCCGCCGCAGACTACCTGGCGGCCCTCCGTAAACTCGCCGGGAACTGCAACCTCCCCCAACTGGAGGAAGCCCTGGCGGACAGATTCACGTGGGGCCTCCGCGACGAGAGGCTCCAGCAGAAGCTCTTCGCCAAAGAAGAGCTTACTCTCCAGGCCGCCTTCAGCGAAGCGGTGGCATGGGAATGAACCGCACGAACGTTTCCCCGGGCCAAGATGGAAGCTGCCCACCACGGAGAGCTGGACCAAGACGGCCCCGAGGAGGAGGAAGCCCATCAGCTACGCCGCCCAGCCGGGCCACCCAACAGAGCGACCCAACGCCCCCGAGCGACCGACCGACCACCAGCGTCGGAGAGAGCCCCGGCCACCAAGTGCGCCAGCTGCGGCGGCCCCCACGAGCGGAGAGACTGCCAATACCGGACCTGGGACTGCAGGAGCTGCGGAAAGACCGGCCACATTGCCAGGGCTTGCCGAGCCAAGCCCAACCGCAGGAAGCCGACCACGTACCACGAGTCCGCGGAGTCCCACGCGGTAGACTCCACGTCCCTACAGGTACTGAACTTGCCCCACGATTCCCCCGATAAAATCAAAGTGGCGGTCCTTATAGAGGGGAACCCCTGCCAAATGGAGGTGGACTCAGGGTCCTCCATTTCCCTTATTGCGGAAGAAACCCTAAGAGAACTGTGTCCCCGCCAGCGGCTGCAACTTCGGCCGGCAGACTTCATACTCCGGGACTTCCAGAAGAACCCGGTGCAAATTGCGGGGTGGGCGCGGGTACAAGTCGAGCGGGGGTCCTTCCACGGCCCGCTGGACATCCTGGTGGTTAAGCGCCAGCTGGCCACCCTGCTAGGTCTAGCCTGGTTCAAACCCTTGGGAATCCGCGTGGAGGGGGTGGGCCAGACCATAACGCCCCGGGGGTTCGGGGAGATTTGCAAGGAATTCCCCGAGGTATTCGATGGGTCCCTAGGGAGCTACCGGGGGCCGACCATCTCCCTGCCCCTAGACCCCACGGTCAGACCGATTCGGCTCAAGGCCAGGAGGGTTCCGTTCGCCTTGAAACCTAAGATCGAGGCAGAGTTAGACCGCCTCACGGCACAAGGCATCCTGGAGCCGGTGGACTACGCCACCTGGGAAACCCCCATCGTTACCCCCATCAAGCCAAACGGGGAGGTGCGGATCTGTGCCGATTATAAATGCACCATAAACAAGGCACTACAGGACAACCCCTATCCAGTGCCGGTGGTGAGCCATGTCCTGGCCGCCCTAGCGGGGGCTAGGATATTTGGGAAGCTAGACCTGGCCCAGGCCTACCAGCAGCTCCCAGTAGACAATAAGACGGCGGAGGCCCAAACGATCGTGACCCACAGGGGGGCTTTCCGGGTAAAGAGGCTTCAGTTTGGGGTTAGCGTCGCTCCGGGGATTTTCCAGAGCCTAATGGACGCTCTCCTTAAAGGGATCCCAGGAGTCCAGCCGTTTTTCGACGACGTTTTAGTCGCCGCCCCGGACCCCGAGGAATTCGGCAACCGCCTTCGAGAGGTGCTCCGCCGGTTCCAGGCAGCGGGGCTCAAGGTCAAGAGAGAGAAATGCTTGCTGGGGGTTCCACGGGTAGAGTTTCTGGGGTTCGCCGTTGACGCAGCAGGAATCCACCCCACGGAAGAAAAGACCCGAGCCATCGTGCAAGCCCCGGCTCCCACTTGCAAAGCGGAGCTCCAAAGCTTCTTGGGGGTGCTCAACTTTTACCACTCCTTCCTCCCCCACAAGGCAGCCCTGGCGGAGCCCCTTCACCGGCTGCTGGACAAAAAAGCCCCTTGGGTTTGGGGCAAACGACAGGCCGCGGCGTTTCAGGCGGTCAAGGACGTCCTGGTGTCCAATGCGGTGCTCCACCATTTTGACGAGGCCCTCCCCGTCATCCTGGCCTGCGATGCGTCGCCGTATGGGGTGGGAGCAGTCCTGGGGCACCAGCTTCCGGACGGGAGGGAGGTACCGGTCGCATATTACTCCCGCACGCTCACTTCAGCCGAGCGCAACTACGCGCAGATAGATAAAGAGGCCCTGGCAATCGTGGCAGGGGTCCGAAAGTTCCACGAGTATCTATATGGGAGAAGGTTCACCATTGCCACGGACCACAAGCCCCTCTTAGGTCTACTGGCCCCAGACCGACAAACCCCCCAAATACTCTCACAGCGCGTGTTGAGGTGGAACCAATTCCTCAACTCATACACGTACACACTGGTTCATAGGGCCGGCAAGGCTATGGGACACGCGGATGCGCTTAGCCGTTTGCCGCTTCCGGAGACGGGTCCGGACCCCGCACCCGCACACCAGGTCATGATGATAGAGAGCCTCCCAGAGCCGCCCCTCCACGCAACGGAGGTGGCCAAGGCCACCCAGAAACACAAGACACTGGCACGGGTGCTCGACTGGGTGGTGAGGGGGTGGCCAGAGGGAAACATGGGGGAAGAATTCAAGCCTTACAAGGCGAGGAGGGAGGAATTAGCCGCACACAAGGGCTGCATACTTTGGGGCAGTAGGGTAGTGATTCCACCTCCGCTCCAAAAGCGTGTTCTAGAATCCCTACACGAGACTCATCCCGGCATAGTGCGAATGAAGGCTCTGGCCAGGAGCTACGTCTGGTGGCCGGGAATGGACGGGGAGATCGAGGGCTGGGTCCGCGGGTGCCAGACCTGCCAGGAATCCCGGCCCGAGCCGCCCAGCGCCCCCGTCACTAGGTGGGAGTCCACCCGGAAACCATGGTCGAGACTCCATATCGACTTTGCGGGCCCATTCCAGGGGCAGACCTTCATCATAATAGTGGACTCCTACACCAAATGGCTGGAGGTCATCCCCGTAGGGTCCACCTCGTCCACAGCCGCGATCAGAGCTCTGCGCAGGGTCCTATGCACACATGGCATCCCGGACACCATAGTCTCTGATAACGGGGCCGCCTTCACCTCAGCCGACTTCCAGGCGTTCCTGCAAAGATACCTGATCAGGCACATAAGGTCGGCTCCCTTCCATCCGGCCACCAACGGCCAGGCGGAGCGGATGGTCCGCACAACAAAGGAGGCCCTCGGCCGAATTGTACAGGGGGACTGGGACCACAGGCTGGCCGCGTTCCTCTTCGATAATCGGATCACCCCTAACCCGGTCACAGGAGTCAGCCCGGCTGAGCTCCTCATGGGACGCAAACTCATAACCCGGCTGGACCGGCTGCATCCCGACCGGGCTTCAGACACCCGCGGGAGCCCCGAAGTCCGAGACGCCGCCCGGGGCTTCTTCGCGGGCGACCCAGTTTTCGCCCGAAACTATGCAAGGGGCCCCGATTGGGTGGCGGGGCGGGTACTGAGGGTAACCGGGTCCCGCCACTACGACATATCAACGGAGGGGGGCCAGGTACTACGGCGGCACATTGATCAGTTGAGGCGCCGCACCCTTCCGGAGGCCCCCACGGACACGGACGAGGCTATATCCAGCGAGGAGCCTAACGGAGACCGCCTAGATGACGCGATCCCAACATCCGTGATGCGGGCGCCGGAGGTACCGGAACCGACCGAAACCGAGGGATCCGCGGAACCGGACGGGCCGCCCCCGTCCACTCCAGGACCTACCGAGGCACCATCCTCGGCGGCCGCGTCGCCGCCACCGGGACCCCCCAGACGGTCCACTCGGGAGCGCCGGCCCCCCGCATACTTACAGGACTTTGTACATTAACCAGGGGGGGAGGGGTGTAGTGTATCAAGAAATGTCATGCGACCCGACGGGGGGGGGCAACTGTCCCCGCCTATCTCCAGCTGTGGCGGGAAGTTCAACGGGGCTGGATTGGCCCAACCAACCCAGTAGGCTGTACCCGGGATTGTACATAAGCGGGACCCGGCCCGCGTGTTCGCTCTCTTGCAACGTGCTCCTAATAAACCATGTTGCCCTACTCTCGTCTCCGCTTCGAGTACGTTACAGGAAGGAAGGAAGGAAGGAAGGAAGGAAGGAAGGAAGGAAGGAAGGAAGGAAGGAAGGAAGGAAGGAAGGAAGGAAGGAAGGAAGGAAGGAAGGAAGGAAGGAAGGAAGGAAGGAAGGAAGGAAGGAAGGAAGGAAGGAAAGGGGGAAGGCTGCAGGCAGTGCAATGCAAAAATAAAGAATTAAAACAAGACAAGAGGGAGAAATGGAATAGGAAAATGAAATTTCCCATTACTCCTCACAGGTGCCTCATTTGTGGCAGTGGAAAGTTCTGTAGAATCACAGCTGACTTATGATGACCCTGTAGGGTTTTCAAGATAGGAGATGTTCAGAGGTGGTTTGCCTTTGTTTGCCTCAGCATAGCCACCCTAGATTTCCTTAGTGGTCTCCCATACAAACACTAACCAGGTCCATCCTGCTTAGTTTCCAAGATCTGATGAGGTCAGAGCACTTCACTTGTATATAATATAAAGTATACATAATGTAACACAGGTAACATGCAATCCTGTATTGCAGGTAAGCATTTTAATTGTGGATACTATTTAACCATAAACTTGCCAGATATTATGCAGAAGCAGAGAAGCCAAGCTGCCATTTCAGAAAAATCACATTGCAGTTTCTAACCGTGCAATCCTAAACTATTAGACCCTTCTAAACACGTTGATTTAACCATCTGCAATCTGAAATGCTACAATCCAGGAAGAACCATATAATTTTGCTGAACATATAACCTGGCCCTAAAAACGTTATGTCTCAACTGGCAATTACAACCTTCCAAACCCCATTGGTTTCAGTGTCCATAGGAGGCTGTAACTCTTAGGAACGCACTGTAAGCTCAGCACTATAGATTACTTGGTATTTTAGTATTTTAAAAAGTCCTCCTGATGTATCCAAACATCACTGTTGATATAACTCTGCAGTTTCATACTAAAAATTATAACACACACACACACAAATAAACAAACAATTTAAAGATGATGTGATATAAAGAACAGATTTACATTACTGAGTTCATATGAACATAAATGGGAAGAATTATGTGTTCAAACCAGAGATATTATCAAGGGAGAATGTGCAAAGACTATTCCTGTAGCCAAACAAAATGAAAACCCTAATGGAAGATTGATGGAACTCTTAAAACTGCTAAAGGTGGCAGGATTAGAACCAGAAGTCTAAATGCAGCATTCCAGCAAGTTGCACACAGAGACAAAGAGAACTATTATAATAACCACTGTAAAGAACCATAAGAGAACAACAGAACATGACAAACAAGAGATCTGTTACACAAGAGTCAAGAAATCAAAGGGAAATCAAAACATGGTTAGGCATGCTGAAATATCAACATGGAAATATATCTGAACAGGACCAAAAAAAGAAAAGATGGGAGCAATTCTCTGAAGACCTACACAACAGAGATGAAAAGGTGACAGACTGGGGCCCTTGGATGACCAGGGAGTAAAAGGATTACTGAAGGACAATAGGAAAATGGCTGAGAAACTGAGTGCATTTTTTGCTTCTGTCTTCACTGTGGAAGATGAAAAGTTCTTGCCTACTACAGAACTGCTGATTTCAGGAGGGGTGTTGAAAGACCTGAGTCAGGTTGAGGTGAGAAGAGAGGAGGTCCTACAACTGATAGACCATTTAAAAACTGATAAAATCACTGGGCCTGGGTGGGATACATCCAAATTCTGAAAGAAATCAAATGTGAATTTGTGGATCTCCTGACAAAAATATGTAATCTTTCAGGTAGCTGATCTCACCCTCATCTTTAAAAAGGGTTTCAGAGATCCAGGAAATTACAGGCCAGTCAATCTGATGTCAATACCAGGAAAGTTGGTGGAAACTGTTATTAAAGAGAGAATTAGTAGGCACATTGATGAACAAAAGCTATTGAAGAAGACTCAGCATGGGTTCTGTAAGGGAATATCTAGTCTCACTAACGTGTAGAGTTCTTTGAGGGGTGAAAAAACAGTGGACAAGGGGAACCCAATAGATGTTGTTTACCTTGACTTCCAGAAAGCTTTTGATAAAGTTCCTCATTGAAGGCTCCTAAGTAAGCTCAATAGTTATGGGGTAAAAGGACAAGTCCTCTTGTGGATTAAAAACTGGCTAATTAATAGGAAACAGAGAGTGAATATAAATGGCAATTTTCACAGTGGAGGGTGGTAAGCAGTGGGGTACCGCAGGGCTCAGTGCTGGATCTGATGCTTTTTAACTTGTTCATTAATGATTTGGAGTTGGGAGTAAGCAGCAAAGTGGCTAAGTTTGCAGATGACACTAAATTGTTCAAGGTGGTGAGAACCAGGGAGGATTGTGAGGCACTCTAAAGGGATCTGTTGAGGTTGGGTGAGTGGGCGTCCATGTGGCAAATGAGATTCAACATGGGCAAGTGTAAAGTGATGCACATTGGGGCCAAAAATCCTCACTATAAATACAAGTTGATGGGGTCCAAACTGGCAGAGACTGACCAAGAGAGGGATCTTTGAGTCATAGTAGATAACTCACTGAAAATGCCGAGACAGTGTGTGACTGCAATAAAAAAGGCCAACGCTATGCTGGGGATTATTAGAAAGGGAATTGAAAACAAATCAGCCAGTATCATAATGCCCCTGTATAAATTGACAGTGCAGCCTCATTTGGAGTACTGTGTACAATTCTGGACACTATACCTCAAAAAAGATATTATAGTGCTGGAAAAAGTGCAGAAAAGAGCAGAAAAGAGCAACTAGAATGATTAAAGGGTTGGTACACTTTCCCTATGAAGAAAGGTTAAAACGATTGGGGCTCTTTCGCTTGGAGAAATGTCAACTGAGGGGTGACATGATAAAGGTTTACAAGATTATGCCTGGGATAGAAAAGGTAAAGAAAGAAGTACTTTTCTCCCTTTCTCACAATATGAGAACTCGTGGACATTCAATGAAATTGCTGAGCAGTCAGGTTAGAACTGGCAAAAGGAAGTTCTTCTCAACCAAAGGGTGATTAACACATGGAATTCACTGCCACAGGAGGTGGTGGCGGCTGCAAGCATAGACAGCTTTAAGAGGGGACTGGATGAACATATGAAGCAGAGGTCCATCAGTGGCTATTAATCACAGGCTATTGATGGAACTCTCTGTCTGGGGCAGTGATGCTCTGTATTCCTGGTGCTTGGGGGGGCACAGTGGGAGGGCTTCTAGTGTCCTGGCCCCACTAGTGGACCTCCTGATGGCACCTGAGTTTTTTAAGAACATAATAATATGAGAAGCCATGTTGGATCAGGACAGTGGCCCATCCAGTCCAACACTCTGTGTCACACAGTGGCCGAAAAAACCCAGGTGCCATCAGGAGGTCCATCAATGGGGCTAGGACACAAGAAGCCCTCCCACTGTTACTTCCCAAGCCCAAAGAATACAGAGCATTACTGTCCCAGATAGAGAGTAACAACAAAACGTTGCGGCTAATAGCCACTGATGGACCTCTTCTCCATATGTTTATCAAATCTCCTCTTGAAGCTGCCTATGCGTGTTGCCACCACCACCTCCTGTTGCAGTGAATTCCATGTGTAAATCACCATTTGGGTGAAGAAGAACTTCCTTTTATCCATTCTAACCTGACTGCTCAGCAATTTCATTGAGTGTCCACGAGTTCTTGTATTGTGGCCACTGTGTGACAGAGTGTTGGACTGGATGGGCCATTGGCCTGATCCAACATGGCTTGTCTTATGTTCTTATTCCTTCCAAGAACAATATTTTGAAGAAGAAACTACAGTTTTGGAAAGTGAAGCTGCACTGACAGCAATTGGGAGAAACAAATCACCAGGATTAGATGGGATATCAATAGAGCTATTCCAACTCACAGAAACAGAGCATCAAAACCTTAACAAGAATATGGTAACAAATATGGAAAATAAAACAGTGGCTCGCAGATTGGAAATGTTCAATTTACATTCCAGTTTTGAAAAAAGGAAATGTCAAAGACTGCAGCAATTTTTGGACCACTCCATTAATTTCCTACGTGAGTCAAGTGATATTCAAAATCTTACAACAAAGACTGTTACAGAATATGGAACAATAAATGCCAGATGTTCAAAAGGGATTTGGAAGAGGCATCAGAGTAGAGATTATATTGCAAATCGGTTACAGAAGAACACAAGAGAATTTCAAAAGAATATCAGCTTGTGTTTCATAGATTACAGCAAAGCTTTTGATTGTGAAGATTGTGAAAAGCTATAGCTGGTTTCAAAAGAAATGGGTGTTCAGCAACATTTGATTGTTTTTATATGGAACCTGTATACAGGACAAGAGGTTACTGTTAAGAAACAATATGGAGAAACAGAATGGTTTCCAGTTAGCAAAGGTGTCAGAAAAGGATGTATTTTATCTCCCTGTCATGAGCCCTGATGAGGAGGAGCTGGAAGAGTTAACAGACCTGGAAGAGTTGCCAGTCATTTTCTCAGCTGAACAACCAGCAACTGGCCCATCAATCACTCTCCCCACGTTCCAGGCACCAGTGTCAGCTGTTGATAATCAATCTCCTCCAAGCTCTCCTTCTCCCATCTCAAGAGTTTGAAGCAGGCGCCGGAAAGAACTTTCAGATCAAAGACAGGCAAGCCGATGCTTCAGATCTTTCAGCCCTGAGTTCTAGTAGAGTCGTTGCCACCCAGGGAGCAGGCTGATTGAGGCTCCCATATAACTCCCATCCAGGACCTGGTAATTTTGTGGAAGCAACAAGCCTATTCTCTGGCTTGCATCCACTCTCCTTCTTGAACCTGACCTGCTTGAATTCCTTGGCACCCTTAATCTTTGGCTTTTGGACACTGACTTCTGATTCTGGTTTGCAATTTTGCTTTGGTGACTTGGCTCCTGCTTGACTTCCTGGACTTTGACCTTGGACTGGCTTTGGATTCCCGCTTGCCTGTGCTCTGAGAATGTGACACTCCCTATCTTTTCCATCTATATGCAGAACATATAATAAGGAAAACTGGAATAGATTTACATGAAGGTGGAGTGAAAATTGACAGAAGGAACACAATTTGAGCTATGCAGATGATACTACATTACTGGCAGAAAATAGTGAGGACCTGAAATGCCTAATACTGAAGGTTAAAGCAGAAATCACTGAAACCAAGTGCAACCAAGAAAGGAGATTGAGACTGGAAGAGAAGCCATGAAGAAGCTAAAAAAAGACGCTTAATTGTAAGGATAGTGTTGCTGGCGACCACAATCAAGATAATTCATACCATAGTATTCCTCATTACTATGCATGGTTGTGAAACTTGGCCAATGAAGAAAGCTGGCAGGAAGATAGTTGATTCATTTGAAATGTGGTGTTGGACAAGAGTTTTACAGATATTGTGGATCACTTAAAAGACTAATAAGAGGGTTCTACATCAAGTCTGAACTCTCCCTAGAAGCTAAAATGATTAAACTTAGGCTTCTCACATCATGAGAAGATAGGGTTGCCAAGTCTAATTCAAGAAATATCTGGGGACTTTGGGGGTGGAGCCAGAAGACTTTGGGAGTGTGGCCAGGAGACATTGGGAATCATGAGCAAGGAATCATGAGCAAGGTTGGAACAAGTACAACTGAACTCCAAACCAGGGAATCCCCTCCCCCCTCCCCCCCTCTCTCTCACACACACACACACTTACTGGGTCTGGTTCCTCCACAACTTTACTTGCTCTGAAAACAAAAGCAAAACAAACGGAGGGTCTGTGCTCTGACAAAACAGATGCTGACCCTTCCCCATGAAGCACTTCCTGTTTCCTGCTTCCTGTTCAACTTTAAAGGCGCACATTTTAAAAATGGACCTGTCTGCAGGTTTCTAAACCTGCCAGAGCTCTAGAGGTACATGGTGGCTGTGGGGGCGGGGCTTCCCCCCTCGGGGAAAGCCTGTAAAACCAGGGTGCCCCTGCTGGGACCTGGGGATTGGGAAGCCTATGAGAAGAGTCACTTGAAAAGACAATAATGCTAGGAAAAGTTGAAGGCAGCAAGAAAAGAAGACCCAGTATGAGAGAGATTGACTCAATCAAGGAAGCCGCAGCCTTCAGTTTGCAAGACCTGAGCCAAGGCTGTTAACGATAGGACATTTTGGAGATTATTAATTCATAGGGTCACCATAAATCTGAAGCAACCTGATGGCACTTAACACACACATACATATAAACATATGCTTGTTTTATAACCTATTGGGCGGATATCACTAAATCAGCCCCACTATTGCTCTACCTGGAGATCCATTCATGTGTCCAGAGTCAGCTCTACTCATTGGCTTGAGGTGAGCAACCAATCAGACACCCAGGAAAGACACATCACCGCCCACCGCAAGCCAGCCCCATTCATGGGAGGGCCTCATCTCCTCCAAAGATTATATATACATGTACTAGAGAAATCCAGTTAGATGCAGGAATGTCATGTTTCCACCTTCCAACAGTAACTTTCCGTCTCCGTGAAGGCATGGCTTCATGCTAAAAGTAAATACCCATCATACTGATGAGCACTTTGCTAGTAATACCATAAAATGCAAACTCAGTAAGCATAATTCTTCTTCAAGTGCTGAATTTCTAACTCTAGCAAAGAAATTGGCACATGACCAAAAATCATGTTTATTGCCATTCCTAAAATAAGATGTTTGGCAGAGAGGAAGGGAAGAAAAGTGTTGCTTGACTTTTTTTTCATGTAGATCAGAAGCATCCACACAATATCATAGAGATTTCAAGTGTACCCTTACATTCAAAAGAGAAACAACATGTTTTTTTTTAATGGTTTATTTAGAAAAAAATCTTTTTCTTTTCTAAAATACTCTTTTGATGTAATGCTCTCTGGAAACATGAAAAAAATCACTGACAGAATAGATTTATGTTTGTGTAATTCATATGGCAAACAAAAAGATGTAATTCAATACGATTTCAAATGTAAACAAAATCATCACCAAATTTAGATTATGTCAGTGTCCCTGATTTTTTTTAAAGAACTGTCCTATCAAATAATTGTAACTAAGACTGTAAAATTACAAAGAGAGTTGTTTCCTAGATTAGAAAATATCCAGATTGTATTTTGGCTGTCAAACACTGTAATGTATTAAATATTGAAACCAGCATCAACAATTGTCTAACTTAAAATCCTTATAAATAACAAACATGAGTAGGGATGCCAATCCCCAGATGGGGGCAGGGGATTTCCTGGTTTGGAGGCCCTCCCTCCACTTCAGGTCATCAGAAAAAGGAGTGGGGAGAGAAATATCTGCTGGGCACTCCATTATTCCCTATGGAGACTGATTCCCATAATGGAGAATTGATATGTGAGTATCTTGGGCTCTGGAGAGGCAGTTTTTTGAGACAGAGGCACCAAATTTGCAACATAGCACCTGGTGACTCTCCTCAAAACACCCTCCAAGTTTCAGGAATATTGGACCAGGGGGTCCAATTCTATGAGCCTCAAAAGAATGTGCCCCTATCCATTATTTCTAATGGAGGGAAGGCATTTAAAAGGTGTGCAGTCCCTTTTAATGTGATGGCCAGAACTTCCTTTGGAGTTCAGTTAAGTTTGTCATTACCTTGCTCCTGGCTCCACCCCCAACATCTCCTGGCTCCACCCTTAAAGTCCCCAGATATTTCTTGAATTAGACTCGGCAGCCCTAAACATGAGCCAAATATTCAGTGCAAAAATTACCAGATTTTCCCTGAGGAATCCAATTTTTGCTGCCCTGCTTATCTTTATTTATTCCATTTTGAAAATTTATTACCTTACAGTGTAAAACTGAAGGAATTGTACAATGAAATTGTAAAAAGAAGATGATATTGGATTTATATCCTGCCCTTCACTCTGAATCTCAGAGCAGTCACAATCTCCTTTATCTTCCTCCCCCACAACAAACACCCTGTGAGGTAGGTGAGGCTGAGAGAGCTCTTACAGCAGCTGCCCTTTCAAGGACAACTCCTGCGAGAGCTATGGCTGACCCAAGGCCATTCCAGCAGCTGCAAGTGGAGGAGTGGGGAATCAACCCCAGTTCTCCCATAAGAGTCCATGCACTTAACCACTACACCAAACTGACCACATCATCAGTGTAACTCTTTAGTTGGAACGTCTTTCCTTCTAATTTTAGTACTTCAATAATTTTAGGATCTTATCTTGGAAGCAAAAATTTTCATCCCAAGCATAAAAAGAAGTGGAGAAAGTGGACATCCTTGACAGATATATTTTCTATTTTAAATCCATTCGTCAGGACCCCATTGATTAAAAATTCTGTGTGTTGTTTAGCATAAACGTTCTCTATCCAATTCTAAGATCTTGTTTTGGGAACATCTTGAGTATATTGTAATTGGTTACTTAAACAGGTGCTAATATTCTTTTGTAAAGGAAGAAACATTGGCTGATCTGTACTATCAAAAGGCTGAGAAGGCCTACTTGCTAGTAGTTGGGGGTACTGGTTTCATTCCTCTTCATTATTTATCATAAAATCTGGGAATTGTCAACTTTTCTACACAGAAGTAGCAAATGCTTCAACACAATGAATCAGTACAAACAAGGTGTCATTCAAAAGCCCTTGACACAAAGACACTCCACACAAATAAATTTAGACCAAAGTTGCCCACGAAATTATGAATCAAAGCTTTCCCCATTTCCACTCAGGCAATCATCTGTCAGGCCCAAAGTCTGCAAGGCCTTCTATGGCAAAAGAGGAACTGGCACTGTGACAACACAGCAACTGTTCTAATAGCAAGCCAAAGAGGCTGAGATAGCTGAGTAATACAGGCCCATTCCGACATCACAGCAGGCCAAGACAAATATAACACAAAGACAAATTCTGCAACTCCTAAGAGACAACAGGAAGTTTAAATCACTCAATAGTCCTTAGGATGAATGGATGGACCCTTAGCTACTTGAAACAGATGACTGCCAGCCTCCTCCAGGTGGGACCTGGGGATCCCCTGGAATTACACCTTAACTCTAGGCTAGATCAGTTCAGTTCCCCTGAAGATACTTTGGAGAGTAGACGTGTGGCATTTTACTCCACTGAGGTCCCTCTTAGGGTTGCCAAGTCCACTTCAAGAAATATCTGAGGACTTTGGGAGTGGAGCCAGGAGACTTTTGGGGAGGAGCCAGGAGACTTTGGGGGTGGAGCCAGGAGCAAGTTTTTGATGAGCACAATTGAACTTCAAAGGGAGTTCTAGCCATCACATTTAAAGGGACTAATCTTTAAAATGCCTTCCCTCCATTAGAAATAATGAAGGATAGGAGCACCTTCTTTGGGGACCTCCTGGTCCAATCTTTTTGAAACTTGGAGAGCATTTTGAGGAGAGCCATCAGATGCTATGCTGCAAATTTGGTGCACCTGCCTCAAAAGTCAGCCCCTCCCCCCCAGAGCCCCAGATACCCGCAGGTCAATTCACCATTATATCCTATAGGAATTGTTCTCCATAGGGAATAATAGTGTCCAGCAGACATTTCCCTTCCCACACCCCCACTTTCTGATGACCCTGAAGTGGGGGGAAGGGCCTCCAAACTGGGGGATCCCCTATCCCCCACCTGGGGATTGGCAACCCTAGTCCCTCTCCTCTACAGGCTCCATCCCCAAATCTCTAGGAGTTTCCCTTCAAATTCACTTCTGAAATGGTAATGTGAGAGTTAATTTTTAAGAGAACTGTAATCTAAATCTTCATTAGTGTATTTATTTAAATAATCTAAAACTATTCTAAATCCAGCACTTTGACATCTTCCCCCAATCCTTGCATCCTCTACAACAGGAAAATATCAATTTCAAATTTTGCAGTAAATCCAAGTTCCAAATGCTTGAGTAAAAAATCACTCCCCCCCCCCAAAAAAAAACCCCAACTTTTCTACCTACTATAGGTTGAGCTGTAGCATTCTACATCCCAGTTTGCACCCCTGGCAGAACATATAGACCACCACTCTGTAACAGGTGGACTAATGCCAGATGCAGAAGCAGTAAGTTGTTCGTAGGAGCAAAGCTAGTATGAGCAGATACTAAAGGCCCTGCCAATTGACTAGCATAGTCCCATGGAGTCTCTCTTGAACAAATAGAAATGCAAGAGCATAAACTACCATTGTGAATGGGCAATCTTGACTCATGCTATCCACCAGGAATTGCTGCTACACAGCCTCTATTCATTCTAGGACCTGTATAGGGAAACCTGTGACTCCAAATTGAGATGTTTGTTTTTTGAAGCGTGAACTCTAGCAAAAGAACTCATATATTTTCGACTTGGCTTTTGATTTTTACATTGCCTCGGGTACCTCCCAGGAAATTTCTGGCAGTAAATGCTTTCAAAGAAAAAAGTTATCTGGTATCCTTTTTTTTTGTAAACTGGTAAAAGAGGGAAAAAGTCCCTTTTTCTCAATCTTTTAAAAAGAATTTTATCATTATTCAGCTATTCACCTAGTGCATTTGAGAGGGGGGCCTAAATGAATGAATGATTTCTCCTTCTCCATCCTCGTGAGCAAACCGAAGTCATGTTGCAGGAGACTGTGACTAATCCAGTATATCAACATTTTATTCACTCTTTACATGAATATTTAAACAGGAGACATTTTTCCTCTCCATGCTGAAGACTAAATAGAAAAGCTCTTATCTGCAATAGTAAAAGCTGCTATTTTTCTCCCCCTCTCTCTCTTTCTCTCCCCCCCTCTCCCCAAGAGGTTTGCAGAGACTGCACAGAGATAGTTACACACACAGGCATACTCAAATGAGAGGGCACACTATATACATGTAATTGGTTGCTTTTTCTTTTCCTCAGAGTCTGTAAAAATTGTGAAAATGGTGCTTGCTTCAGACTAGCCATTAACTGGCAGCGTTGCCCCATACTGTGAAGGGGGGGGGGGGGAGAGAAGTGAAGAAAATAGCCCAGGACTGACTGATATCTGATAAACAGTAACAGGAGTCAGTTTATTGCACCAATCGTTAAATAATGGTGTTGATTATAAGGCTGCTAACTACAGATGCTGTAATTGTCTGTCATATATCTTAGTCATTTGTGACAGGAGCACAATGAAAGAGAGCATCTGCTTGGGGGCAAATGACTTTTGATAAATATCAGCTCTGCTAAAATGTACTTGGATGTGTCTCAATATTTTGGAGAGCCATTCAGGAGGCTTCCACAAATGTAGAGTTATTATTGGTTGTATTGATTTTGCCACCTCTTCCCCAACTCTCCCCCCTCCCCACTCTTTAAAGAGACGGAGTCAGAAAGAGAACAAGAGAGAACGTATGTATCCCAAGTCTTCCAAATATATCCTTAGCTTTTTATTTGATCTACTAATTCACCTCTCAAATGCAACTTTATGAAAAGGGGGGGGGGGAACTATCCTTCTTCCCAGCTCCTCTAAGCCTTATGGCCATGAAGTTTGCACAACTGAATATACTGGGTTCTTGGTATCATAATTTTAAGTTGGGCAGAGAAAACCATAAAGAAAAAATCATGATGTCAGCAAGTGAAGCTTTTTAATACTTCTAAAGCTTCACTTGCTGACATGAGATGTTCAGAATGAGAATCAAGTGGGAACCTAAGATGCAAATAAGCAGCAGTTTCAAAGCACTGACTGAACAACCAAGGAGTGTCTGCTTAAGGACTCTGAGCATTAAATTCACCAGCAGCTCAATTCTCCAAACAGTTATACTTGCACTTAATTTTCACAGAATGAAACTGGACAGTTGCCATTCCTTAATTACCTCTTTAATTGCATTTAGTAGGCAAAGCTTTCTCCAAAAGGGAGACAAAAAGATGAGGATATCTGCAGTTCTACAGTTCAGGATGCTGTTCAAGGTATTAAGGCAGGTCAGATAAAAGATGGCAACACTAGATGGGGACCTGACATTTTTGAAGAAAAAGACCAGAGATTTCATGTGCCCCCTAAGCAACCTTTTCCCATGTATATTCACTTACTTTTTGTTTTTGGAAGAGTTCTTATTTAAAAATTTATAGCTACAAAACATGTATGGCTTTTCTATAAGATAGAGAAGATGCAAGGAAAAAAGATGTTCCTATTGAAGAAACAGTTATTAGACAATAGCCCTGCCAGACATAAGTGTGGAAACTCATTCGTAAGAAGTTTGATGTTGCACAGTAGGACTGCCAGACTTCATCTAATATAGCATCCTTGCTTTTAAATAGCTACACGGCATACAAAAAGTGTTCCTGAGAAAGAGATGCTGTGGAAGTTATGTTTGGTGTAGTGGTTAAGTGTGTGGACTCTTATCTGGGAGAACCAGATTTGATTCCCTGGTCCTCCACTTGCAGCTGCTGGAATGGCCTTGGGCCAGCCAGAGCTCTCGCAGAGTTGTCCTTAAAAAGGTAGCTTCTGTGAGAGCTCTCTCAGTCACATCTACCTCACAGGGTGTCTGTTGTGGGGGAAGAAGATATAGGAGACTGTAAGTCGCTCTGAAACTCTAATTTAGAAAGAAGGGCAGGGTATAAATCTGCGGTCTTATTATTATTGTTGAATTTCTGCCTGTTGCATGTATATATATTTAAGGCAGAGCAGTACCTATCAAGAAGAAGAGTTAGTTTTATACCCCACCCTTCACCACTCAAAGGAGTTTTGGAGTGATTTACAATCACCTTCCCTTCTTCTCGGCCATAACAGACACCCTGTGAGGTTGGTGGGGCTGAAAGAGCTCTGAGAGAACTGTGACTGATCCAAGGCCACACCAGCAGCTGCATGTGGAGAGTGGGGAATCAAACCTGGTTATCCAGATTAGAGGATGCTGCTCTTAACCACTACACCAAACTGACTCTCGATTTTTTTTCCAACTGGTAAACTGCCCATAAAGTGTTTTCCCCCAATAGCAGTGCATATTTTCCTAAATAAAGCATAACAAAGAAAGCATAGTGGTTAAAGCGGGAGACTAGGATTTCAGAGACCAAGGTCTGAATCTCCATTCTGCCGTGGAAGATTTGATGAATGACTTTGGGTCAATCACACTCTCAGCCTAATCTCTCTCACAGATTTGTTATAAGGATAAAATGGAGTATGGGGAATGATGGAAGCTATTTTGGGTTCCCATTGGGAGAAAGGAAAGGAAAGGTCCCCTGTGCAAGCACCAGTCGTTTCTGACTCTGGCGTGACATTGCTTTCACATTTTTACAGCAGACTTTTTTTACGGAGTGGTTTGCCATTGTCTTCCCCAGTCTTTTACACTTAACCCCCCAGCAAGCTAGGTATAAATGAAGAAAATATATTTTTGAAGTCAAATCTTATATGGAAATATATAGGTAGATTGATTTGCAGAATTATTATGAATGTAAAATACTATGAATAAGTTAGAGTAAAGAATCATATCTATTTCCCTTTGTGAATGTTTATTCATCAGTCTTACTCAGCCCATCCATTTCTTCCTTTAGGACTCATCGAAAAAGCTTTATTTAAGGTACCAACAAATATTGGAGGCCATTTTTCTACCAAGTGATTTTAGCACATATGAAGTTCAGATGGTTTGCCTAGATGAGATAACTACTAACCCCTTTCTCAAAAAGAGTTATCTAATAAAACATAAACATAGTACAATCAGTTCAAGGTGAGGTTGTTCTATCAAAAAATAACAGGAGACCCAGCCTTCTCTCTGTGTGTCCACAGAAAGAATAACTGGTATTCCAGAAACTGAGTATCTATACAATCAACAGGAAAATCTAAACTTTAAGTAAATTAAATAAAAGCAGGCCTAGAATTCAGCAGGAGCTCACAGGAGCACAGCTCCTGAACCTTTGACGCTCCCCTTCTCCTCCTCCCCACCTACCTACCTTGTCCACTGAATAGTAGATGCAGCTGCATAACAATCCTTGGATAAGCTCCACCACCTATTTTTCTACAAAATGACCCCTGAATAAAAGCATATAAAATTTCAGCAGAATAAGAGGAAGACCCAAGATGAGATGAACTGACTCAATCAAGGAAGCCAACATCTGCAAAACCTGAGCAACAGGATGTTTTGGAGGTCATTAATTCGTAAGGTCACCATAAGCTGGAAGTGACCTGATGGCACTTAACACATACACAATTTTGCACAGTGCATGTGGTACTACATGAGTATGTGGTGAGGGGCTATGGCTCAGTGGTAGAGCATTTGATTGGCATGCAGCAGGTCCCAGGTTCAGTCCCCAGCAACTCCAGTTAAATGACAAAGTGATGTGAAAGACCTCTGTCTGAGACCCTGGAGAGCCACTGCCACTTTGAGTAGAAAATACTGATCTTGATGGACCAATGATTGGATTCCATAAAAAGCAGCTTCATGTATATTTGTGTAGTAGCCTCTAGAATGCACTTTGTAAGAGCACATGCAGTACCCAACTATAACACACCAAGGTGTCAGCCAGCTCAGTCCTCTGTCTCCAACAGCATAATTACCACTTTATGTCATCCTGTTGCTCTATCCCAAAGCTCATAAGACCACTTGGAGAGCTAGATGAAGGACTGCAGAAATGACACAATCCCAATCCATTGTCTCTTCTGCCTCCTGGGACAAGTGGAAAGAAAGAGTTTGGGTTAAAGAAGTGATGGATGAGCAGCACTCTGTGACTAGGAAAGGGTAAGTCTTTCACAAGAGGTAAGCCGAGGCCCTGGATAAAGGCTATTTCTCAATAAAATGAGGAAAAATGACCTTCTATGTTTGCTGTTTGTTCTCTATCACAAACCAGAATAAAAGCAACCTAAAGGATAAACGGAGTGTCCTTAACTCTCAGTTCAAAGATCAAAAGGGGCTCCTAATTAATCAATTAAAACCAGTTGACTAATCCACAGATTAAAGCTTACAAATCCTGTTCATTACTTTTCCTGAGCTTCTGGAATTGGATAAGTTGGAAATCTAGGCAAAATCATTACCTCAAGGCTAAGAGGTCACATTGTGACTAGATAATTTGAAAAGAAAACATCCCCAGCATTGCAGAGAGAATGGCAGAACCTGCTGGAGCAGGGAAATCATTTTTTATGTTAAACTGGCTCTCAAGGATCTCTCAAGCATGCAGAAACACACCTGAACAACAGAAATCACATTTCTGGGTCCACAAAGACATGGCCAAAAGCTACCCAGTTATTCTTTCCAGGCTGATTGATTTCCACACTTCCCTCTGCCAAGAAAACCCTGTTCCACATAGCAACAGTTTACATCCTTTTCAGTGGGTTTCTTATTTATTGTGCAATTATGGTTTTCCACAGTGCCACTATATCAAATCCTTACATGAAGAAGGTACAAATGTTGACTCCTTTCCCACTTTCCAGTCTCCCGCCTTGTCCTCCCTACCCATTTTCCTTCATCTCTTTACACTTGCCAGGTCTTTCTTTTCCCTTTTATCTGAGATATTTCCTTTCATCGAATCTTGCTGTTTAAGATTTTAAAGTCAAGCCTACTTGATTTTCCCCACCCCCTTGCTCTTTGTGCATTTTATCTCTATATTCCTTTCATCTACCACAAAAGTTCTCTTCCCCTACCTTGTTTGATGAAGCCAAATAATCTCAGCTAATATATCCTTTCTTTCCCAGCTACCATCTTTTCTCCAAGCACCCAGGATGGCCATTACAAGAACTGAGCATCTAAGACAGGGCTTAACAGACCCCAGCACCAGGTAGCCATGTGTTTACTGTGGCACCCTGTATTTTCAGCCATGATTTTATTGCAGCATCTCTCAGCAATCCTTGATTGAAATATAAGGCTTATTTATAATTTCACAACAGAATGCTTTGTTGTATAACATAGAAATGCATGTGAGTGAAGTTCTTGCCATTGTTTGATTATATTTTAACTTTACACCATTGAATGGTGGTAGATTAATTTCTTCACCAGTTGCTTTCTGTCCTGTCTACAATATTCACACTTAAATAGAGTTTTTCAAAGCAATATAGTGATAATTAAATGAAATGAAGTAAATCAATTTTTGAGAAATTAGGGAGAAGTTAGGTTAGGATTAGAGGTTAGTTTTTGATGTCATGGTGGCAACCAGAGTTACTCCATATTTATTTATATACTACAATACTTTTGTCATAGTTTTAATAAAATAACAAGAAACAGTGAAGAGCTTAGGTTAGGTTTTGTGATAGCATACTGCACTGTTTATCTTAGACGGCTTCCAAGCTCCACCATCCAGTTTATTGAAATTGTTTATTACACTTGCTTCTTTTGTCACCCAGTGTGGTTTCATGATCTCGGAAAGCGGGTCACTGGACCCATCTGACATGAACAGACATGGCCACTTCTGCTTCCCACTCCAAACATCTTATACAAGCTTGAGGAAAAAAGAGGGTGCATTGAGAATCACACAATCACATAAACCATTCATATTATTATATTTGTGGGAGATACTGTTCAGTTTTCAGAAATTCTAAGATTTTCAAGTCAGAGTTAACTCAATAAGCAATATTGGGCATGCTCAAAAGTCATCATCTTATTGCTATGTGTCACTGAAAATGGCTAGAGGACTTCCATTTAGCTTCTTTTCTACTACAGTCCATATCTTTTTGCTAAGATCTGAAACACTGGTTCCATAAAATACTCTTTAAAATCTTGCATAGCACATCCTCAAGGGCAAAATCCTGCTATTATGTCTACCTTGAAGTGAGCCCCATTCATTAAAAGTCCCCACAACTGTCCATTTAAACCCACCTCCTAACTACTCCTCCTGGTGTATGCTTAACTGATTACTTCCTCCTCATGTATGGTGCCTGTGCCTTTGCATTCCTGAAAGGATAGTTAATTGATTGTTGTTTTTTTACTGTGGGTTGGGAGGAAACTTGGATCTTTCGTAGCAACAGCAATTGTTCATTTTTTAAAAAAAAATTGAGTGCAATTATGAAATTTCAATTTTTTAAATTACCACACTGAAGCCCTGGAGAAATTGAGCTATTAAAGCTCTCCGTTGCCTCAGCACAAAGGAACTAGCTAAGAATACATCTGGTATTCTAGGGAACAGGAATGAAGCATAACTGAACAGGAAGTAATCAATTAAGCAGAGAGCAACAGAAGTGACTGGGAAGTAAACTTAAAAGGACAATTGTGGGAAGAAGCAGGACCTTTGCCTCCCCTCTCCAATTTATATCACAGGGACACTTCTTAAATGAAGTTTTATATCTGCCAGATAGCATACCAACCGCTACCCACAGGAAAGGAATTTGCTTATGATTATGCTTGATATAATAAGTGCACTTGTATCTTTCTCTCAAGAGATGATGCAAAGCATAAAACTGTATGGTAGAATTCAAATCTCTGTTGGAAAAGCTGGGGGGTATTAAGTAATTCATGCTTTAATTACTAATTACTTCAATTTTAATTACTAAAATGAAAGATTTCTGCCTGAAAATCACCCACAGAATTATAGAGTGGAGGGGAACTCCAGGTCATCTAGTCCAATTCCCTGCACAATGCAGGAAACTCACAAATACTTTCCCCACACACACACACACACACACACACACACAGTGGCCCCTGTTCCATGCCCAGAAGACAGAAAAGAAAAGAAAAACCAGGATCCTGGAGGAAACTCCTCTCCTATAAACATAGAAATACATTTTCTAATACCGAGTTGGTAGGTGTACATACTGTACAGTGAGAAAAAACCACTGTGCACATATGCAGTTACAGAATTCAGAGAACTGATAATTCCTGGCACAGATTCATTTAGATCTTCCCAAAGTCCTTATTTTTCTGCAGTGAGAGGTAATGGGCCTTAAGACTGGAGGACCTTGGCTTCCAATAGTACCTTTTCTGTTGTGAACAATTCTAGAGGTTATACCTGTCTGAACATTATGCCACTTCAGCCTTTGTAAAGAATATGGTTCTCTGCAAAGATCTCTTTGTGTCAAAATATTCCTGGTTCAGTCTTGAGGCCTAGATATTCTTTTCCAGAGAGATAGTTGATTCGGTGGCCTTCAAGCTAGATTGCTCACATCTGGCCAAGGGAGGCTTACTAGTCTTGCCTTAGTCTCTTAATTAGCAAATGCCAAATTCTTGACACCTGGGAACAGAGGCAAACTAACCTGCAGTAAAGTTTTGTTTCTTTCGTCCCATGAAAAATCACATATCTTAGCAACACAAAGAGAGTTACATTACCTTGCAGGTTTTTGATTGGCTCATCCAGGCCTGGAGCCTGTTAGAATCCTCTTTATACGGTTAGTTAGCTTCTGCCTTTCTCTAACTTGGTGGTCATTTGGCAGGAACTATGTCAATGTTTGCCCAACTCAGCCTTGCTTGGTATCCATCTTGAATTGCTGTTCCGTTGTGGATAGGGTTGCCAAGTCCAATTCAAGAAATATCTTGGGGCTTTGGGGGTATAGCCAGGAGACTTTGGGGGTGGAGTCAGGAGACATTGGGGGTGGAGCTATAAGCAAAGTTGTGACAAGCACAATTGAACTCCATAGGGAGTTCTGGCCATCACATTTAAAGGAACCGCACAACCTTTAAGTGCCTTCCCTAAATTAGAAATCATGAAGGATAGGGGCACCTTCTTGAAGGATAGGGGCTCATAGAATTGGACCTCCTGGTCCAATCTTTTTGAAACTTGGAGAGCATTTTGAGGAGAGCTGTCAGATACTATGCTGAAAATTTGGTGCCTCTACCTCAAGAAACAGCCCCTCCAGAGCCCCAGATACCCCCAGATCAATTCTCCATTATACCCTATGGGAATTGATCTCCATAGAGAATAATGAAGTGTCCAGCAGACATTTCCCTCCCCCCACCATTTCTGATGACTCTGAATCGGGGAAGGGGCTGCTCCTACCTGGGGGTTGGCATCTCTACTCACAAACTGCTAAACTTCCAACTTCTTCAAAGTAACACAGAGCAATCAAAGGTTCAAGTTTACCTTTCCTATGCAAACGACCTCTGAAAAATTGTGCAACCAAAAGAGGGTCTGGGGCTGCCTTCACAGCTACTGGGAGCAGCTATGTTGTTCTGCCCCCACCCCCATTCAGCCTTAAAGACACAGACACACCATCTCAAAGGAAGCCTTTCCAAGCGGAGACTGAAGCCTCCAGAGCTGGAAAGGCACATGGCGGCTGTGGAGGCAGGGCTTCCCCCCACCGGCCAGCTGGCTGGGAGCAGGAAGGAGCCTGTGACAGCGGGAGAACCTCTGCTGGAACCTGGGGATTGGAAAGCCTAGTTGTGGACTAAGGTTCTGCTTTGTCTCTGAAGATCAGAGCTCTTGATAATAAACATGACAAACTTTGGGTTACAATTTTGGATTACAACTGGTAACTCTGAATGTGCTTACTGTGTTAGTTAAGCTGGACATGCTTTGATTGTTTTATTTTTCCTTCACAGTCTTGTCCTTTTAATATTTTTGTTTTTTAATAAATCAATTATATTGTTAACCTTATGTGGATTCTTGCCTCTAGTAACCTCAAAAGCTTAAATCCAGAAGCCTTAGACCAGACCACCTACTGGTTAACATTTTAGTTTTGTGAAACTCAGACTGCAATCCTATTTTGCAGAGCTGACTTTTTTGTTAAATCCCTGAGAGGTCAGGAGACTTCTCTTTTCACTCCTGTGACATGGGGAATAGTCAGAAAAGACTGGTGGCAGATACCTTAGGCTAGAATGAGAATTAGTCTCTCTCTGGTATTTTGTAACTTTGTTTGTCTTGCCATTCTAACTAAGGACTTCTCACCCCAGGCTTGGGGTGAGCCTTGACAGCCCTAATCTCATGGAGGGAGTAAAGAGAGGAGGAAGAAGAAGAATGCAAATTTAAACCCAGCCCTTCTCTCTGAATCAGAGACTCAGAGTGGCTTACAATCCCCTATGTCTTCTCCCTCCACAACAGACTCCCTGGTATGGTAGGTGGGGCTGAGAGGGCTCTCACAGCAGCTGCCCTTCCAAGGACAACCCCCACGATACTATGGCTAACCCAAGGCCATTCCAGCAGCTGCGAGTAGAGGAGTAGGGAATCAAACCCGGTGACAGTGGTTATTTGTTGCTGAGTAAAAGGCATTCTGCTGAGGATCACAAGCATCCACTCTTTCAAAGACAAGTTACAGCAAGGTGATCTGCAATTGCCAGGCTAAGCTTGGAAACCCAAAACCCAAATCCCCATGTATATGATCACAATGTCATGTGTTTCACACAACCAGTACTAACACACAATTTCCAATTATTATAACATCATTTTTCAATTCATTTCAATTCCAATTTAATTATCATGGTTCCACAAATCCTTAATGACAATTATAAAGGGTGCACTCCTATGTGCATTATTACAAAGTCACTGAAACTACCACTCTGTGATAGACAAGTTGCAACCTCTCTGTGGAAGATTCATGAACCATTGAGTGTCACCCCGATGGATCAGTGACAACGTACTCTCCAGCTTTCAGTACGTTTGTGTCAGTTTTCTTCAAGTTGTTTACACCATTAGAACCACATGTTCCTTATATGGAACTGTCAAATATAATTTTTATACATAATAAACATACAATAACAATTTTACAAAAGCTTATAGGCTTTCCCATCACCTTTAAATTTAGGTTTAAACCTGCAGACCCCAACACTGTCAATTTCCTGTGAGCATGATGTTTGTCTTGTCAGTTTCAAAACAAGGCTTGATTCTCAAACAATCGTGAGCCTGCAGCCTGCAGCGTAGCTGCTAGGCTGTGTCGGCTCTGTTTGCCTCCCTGGGAGGGAGGAGGCAGAGCTCGCCCGTTTGGGCGCGCAATGTGGGGGGTGGGGCCAGCCGCTTTAACGGCTGGCTCCTGCTTCCCCCAGCAGTCCTTCGTCGATCGGTTAGTGGGCGGTGGCCATTTGCTGGCTCATTTAAATAGTGTCTCTGGGCAGAAAGTGGGTGGTGGCCATTGTAACTCCTTGTGAAAGGTGTGAAAGGCTGTTGGCGGCCATTTTAAGTCTTTTTTTTCCATTAAAGGTGGGTGGCGGCCATTTTAGAAGTGTTTCTTTGGCATAAGTTGGTGCAGTTACCTTGTGGGAAATGGCTGGGGGTAAAGGCTCAGGTAAGTCTAAGGGCAAGAAGCCTGCGCCTAGGCCATCTAAGGTACCTCCTAAGAGGCCACCTCCCCTGTCTTCCTCTTCGGACGAGGAGGGTGAAGCAGCAGTGGACTCTAATATTTTAAGTAGATTGAGGGTGCTTGAGCAGGCGTCGGGTGTCCCTCCTCTAAGTGGGGGGGAAGTGGTAAGCAATCCAAAAAGGTGAGGCAGGCTAATATACTCACAAGACTGTCTATGCTTGAGAGCAGGTCTAGTGGAGTCGGGCCTGGCTGGGATGTCGGTACCGGTGGTCCTGATGCTGTGGCTGGAACGTCTGGTGGCAGTTTGCCATTGGTGCCTGCTGGATTTGGAGGTAGGTTTGGGGACGCCTCACAAATTGGGTCAGTACAGGGTTGGCCATGGGGGACATGGGGGCCGGCTTCGGCAGCTGGGCAGGGTACGTCAGGGGTGCCTGCATCTTCGGGAGTAGGAATACCGCAGAATTGGCCGTGGCCAGGTGGGCAGGGTATGCCTTGGGCATGTCCATCTACAGGGCAGATGAATTTGGTGGGTTCTGTTATGGGGGCACCTTCTCCGTATGGAATGGTGCCTTTCGCAGCCTTGCCCTTTGGGGAGGTTGCTTTGCCGCTGGGGGATCATCTGCTGCCGGCCACCAGGGAGAAGATTTTAAAAGGGGAGTATGTAGATATATTTTCGCTTCTCTATCGTGAGATTGAAAAGAAGGACAAGGAAGAGTTAGATGAGAAGGAAAAGGAGAAGTTGAAAAAGAGGAAGGTGGATAGGACCTGGGCGAATTGGCTTCCTGGGTTCTGTATCTATGCTGGGGTGATTGCCAGGGCGCAGCCATGGCGGGCGGCGTCTTTGTTCCAGTACCTGGACATAATTTATAAAGGCTATACGGCTTTTAGTGGACCAGCCTGGTTGCAATATGACCAGGAATTTCGTATGAGGGCCGCCCTGTATCCATCCCTTCAGTGGGATCGGATCCATCAGCAGCTTTGGCTGCAGGTGATGTCCCCGGCTAGGCCTAATCTGGGTGATCGCTCTGACAGCGGTCACTTGGTAAGTAGGTCGTCCATTGCCGCTTCAGTTTCAGCAGGCTCTCCCCACACTACAGCAGGGCAGGCGGTTCAACCCCGCTCACTCTGCTGGGATTTTGGAGCGCTCGGGGTATGCAACAGGAAAGCGTGCCAATTTAAGCATGAGTGCCCCATGTGCAGGGGATCCCATTCTTTTGATGAATGCCCTAAAGCCCGGGGGCGTAGGAATCCAAAGAAACCTGGAGGGAGTGGGGGAGCCTTTCCGCCCAAAAAAGGGACCCAGCCCGGTAAGGGTGGGTCCTCTTGAGCAGTGGCTGGCAAGGTATCCTAGACGAGTTGATGGGTTGTATTTGTTGGAGGGTTTTAAGTTCGGTTTTAGGATACCTTTTAGAGGACTGAGAGTTCAGTTTGTGTCAGGAAACCTTAAGTCAGTTCAGGGTTTGGAACAGGTTGTGAGGGACAAGATTGCTAAGGAACTGGCTGAGGGTAGGATTTTGGCCCCCTTTTCACATCCTCTTAGAGTCTCACCTTTGGGTGTGGTCCCTAAAAAGACGCCTGGTGAATTTCGTTTGATTCATCATTTGTCTTTTCCTTGTGCTCTGTAAGGTACACCAGCTTCGGCCAGGCTATTGCCGTGGTCAGGCGTTGTGGGGTGGGAGCAGAATTGGCTAAATGCGATATTAAGTCTGCATGTCGCCTTTTGCCTGTCCACCCCGACGATTTTGAGCTCTTGGGGTTTTCATTTGAAGGCTTTATTTCCGCGGACATTGGTGCGCGGATAGTTGGCCTGATTCGTGGGCACGGGTAGGAGTGAACCGGGATCTCACGTTTCTCGAGTTCTTTCCCATTTTAGTCGCGGTTTGGCTGTGGGGGAAGGATATGGCCAATCACACAGTTCATTTTTGGTGTGATAATATGGCGGTGGTCCACGTCATTAATTCCCTCTCATCCAAATCGGGGAGGGTTATGAGATTGGTGAGAGCCTTCACTCTGCATTGTTTGCGGCTGAATATTTTGTTTTTAGCCAAACATGTTCCTGGGGTAAGTAATGGGGTAGCTGACGCTCTATCTCATAAACAGATGGGGAGATTTCGTCAGCTGGCACCGGAGGCAGACGGAGAGCCGGTGCCAATGCCCCAGGAGCTATGGCTGATTGGAGAGCCAAAGCCTGCAGAGCGATAGGTCTAGCCATTGCACCTAGCACTCGGAAGTCTTATGAACGGGCTGTGCGGCAGTTTGAAGACTTTAGGGCTGAAGTAGGGTATCGCAGGGTTTGGCCCCTTCCGGTGGAGGAATTGCTCCATTACTGTGTCTCGCTGAGAGGTAAGGGGTTGGCAGTGCGATCCATCAGGGGGCGCTTGTCTGCTCTGGCTTTTGCCAGCAAAGCGCTGGGTTATAGGGAGGATACAGCAGACTTTCGTCTGCGAAAAATGTTGGAGGGGTGGTCTAGAGAGGCCGGTCCCAGGGTTGATACGCGGAATCCTGTGTCTCCTTTGATTCTGCGTGGTTTAAGGAGGGTATGGGACGTGGTGTGTGCTTCGTCTTTTGAAGCTTGCTTATTTCATGCCGCGTCCTTAGTGGCCTTTTTCGGGGCTCTTAGGGTAAGTGAGCTGGTGGCTCAGTCTGGGAATGATGTCTCTGGCAGGGCTCTGCGGTTGGGGGACTTGCAGCTGTCTGGGGGTAAGGCAGTCATTACTGTCCGTCGTTCCAAGACGGATCAGTGGCAGCGTGGTACTACGCTCAAGCTTGGTAGTTGTTCCGAGCTTGAGCTTTGCCCGGTTACCGCGTTGGCTGCTTATTTAGCAGTCAGGGGCCCCAAGGATGGGTTTTTGTTTATGCATGTGGATGGTAAGCCATTAACAAGACATCAGTTTTGGGCCGTGACATCCCGGGCTTTGGGTGAGCTGGGGTTGTCAGGAGTGCGGTTTGGGACCCACTCCTTTAGGATCGGGGCGGCCTCTACGGCGGCCGCCATGGGATATCCTTCCACCTCTATTCAGAGGTTGGGCCGGTGGCCTTCTTCAGCCTATAAGACATATGTGCGACCTTTTTTCAGGCCGTGAGTGGCTTGTGGGTTGGATGTTTATTGCTCTGGTTGTGTTTAACTGTTTCTTTCTCTTTAGATGCTGCTGTTCCTGGCCAGAGGAGCCGGAGCCGAGTTCTCATCTGCGGCCATAGCCACGTGTTTTGGGGTGCTCTTCAAGCACGGAGAACTGCGGCTGGCTCTCAGCTGGGACTCAGTCAGCATGCTGTTATCGAATGGCAGGGGCGTCGGGGCCTTAAGTGGCCGGGCCTGCTGCCTTTATTGTTTAATGATAGAACGAGTCCTCCTCCTCAGATCTTACTTGTTCATCTGGGTGGTAATGATCTGGGGTTATTGAAGGGCAAGGCCTTAGTTTGGCAAGCCCGAGATGATTTCCAGCACATTCGGGAGCGATGGCCGGGGACCATCATTGTGTGGTCAGCCATGCTGCCCCGCCTGGTGTGGCATTGTGCTTTGGACCCTGCAGCTATAGAGAGGGCCAGGTATAAGGCAAACAAGGAGATTAAAAAGGCGCTGGAAAGGGGTTGGGCCACTTTTTGCCCCATCCAGACATTTCGGTGAAATGTCCTGACCTCTACAGGGGGGATGGGGTCCATCTCTCGGAAAAGGGTAATATGCTTTTCCTGAGAGATTTGCAGCAAGGGTTGCGGGTGGCTTTGGGCCTCCCGGTGGGCGCTAAGCCCTAAGTAGAGACTTGGCCTTAGTAGTGGCAGGTTTTTGGGGTTTAGGACACTATGCGGCTAGGGGAGGACTGCGAAGCATCCCCCTTTTGGGGAATTTGGGGTCTGACATGAACAACCTTGGGGTTTGGAGACCCGGGTTGGAGATTGCAGACTGTCCAGGAGGCTTGGCTAGAGGGTGCCTTTCCGCCGAGACATGCGTCTGGGTTTGGGCCCTCTGGTGCGGGCCTCCCTGCTGGGCCTGCCTGGAGGGAGCTGAGTTGCTCAGCTCCGGCTGGGGGGCTGGGTCTCTCGCCCGTTAATGGCAGGGGAGCGGTCGCGGTGACCCCTAGCCCTGGCCAGGCCGCTGGTGGGGTTCCCTTGCTGTTTATGCTGTTAATTAATAAAGTGGCCCAAATTTTATTCCAATGCATTGTGTCTGACTCTTCATTCCGACCTTGGGGGGCAATCGTGAGCCTGCAGCCTGCAGCGTAGCTGCTAGGCTGCGTCGGCTCTGTTTGCCTCCCTGGGAGGGAGGAGGCAGAGCTCGCCCGTTTGGGCGCGCAATGTGGGGGGTGGGGCCAGCTGCTTTAACGGCTGGCTCCTGCTTCCCCCAGCAGTCCTTCGTCGATCGGCCCTCCTGCCCGCCCTGTCTGTTATGTAGGCTTTGCTGGTTGCCTCATTTGAGGAGCCGGGTAGGAATTTTTTACGCCTCGGCTGATTGGCTGTTGCTGGGGTGTGTTTTTCGCCTACCCTGCATAGCAGTGCAGTGGATTGTGGAATTTATTTATTTATTTATTTAAGATTTATACCCCGCCCTTCCCACAAGTGGCTCAGGGCGGCTTCCAATAGTAGATCCATCAAAATTACACATATAAAGGGATCCATATTTAAAACAGATAAAACAGATAAAACAGATAAAACCCTAGTTATTAATACACATAAATATTTCAGCTATATATAAAAGGAATCCAGCAAGTTACAGTAAAATTCTCAAGCTAAGTATAGGCTAGCCGGAAGAGGGTCGTCTTACAGGCCCTGCGGAACTGAACAAGGTCCCGCAGGGCCCTCACCTCTTCCGGCAGCTGATTCCACCATGTAGGGGCCATAACAGAGAAAGCCCTTTCTCTGGTGGACTTCAACCGGGCTTCCTTCGGCCCAGGGATAGTAAGGAGATTTTGTGTTCCCGACCTCAGTACTCTCTGGGGAACGTGCGGGGAAAGACGGTCCTTCAGGTAGACAGGTCCCAAGCCATATAGGGCTTTAAAGGTGATAACCAGCACCTTGTACCGGACTCGGTATATTACTGGAAGCCAGTGCAGGGTCCGAAGACCCGGCTGAATGTGTTCCCGCTTTGGGAGACCTAATAACAGCCGGGCCGCGGCATTCTGCACCAGCTGCAATTTCCGAGTTCGGGACAGGGGCAGCCCCATGTAGAGGGCATTACAGTAGTCTAACCTCGAGGTGACCGTAGCGTGGATCACTGTTGCTAGGTCGTCGCGCTCCAAAAAGGGGGCCAGCTGCCTTGCCCGCCTAAGATGAAAAAACGCAGACTTGGCAGCGGCTGCTATCTGAGCCTCCATCTTTAGGGAAGGCTCCAACAGCACCCCCAAGCTCCTGACCCTGTCCGCCGCTATCAGCGGCGCACCGTCAAAGGCTGGTAGGGGGATTCCCCCTTCCGGACCACGGCGACCCAAGCAAAGGACCTCTGTCTTCGCAGGATTAAGCTTCAGCCCGCTCAGTCTGAGCCATTCAGCCACGGCATATAGTGCCCGGTCTAGATTTTCCGGGACGCAGGTCGGCTGGCCATCCATCAATAGATAGAGCTGGGTGTCATCAGCATACTGATGACACCCTAGCCCGTACCTTCGGGCAATCTGGGCAAGAGGTCGCATATAGATGTTAAATAACATCGGGGAGAGAACCGCCCCTTGAGGCACACCACAGTCAAGTGTGCACCTCCGGGACAGCTCCCCCCCAACTGCGACCCTTTGTCCCCGACCTTCAAGGAAAGAGGAAAGCCACTGTAAAGCCAACCCCTGAATCCCTGCGTCGGCGAGGCGACCCTTCAGTAGCCGATGGTCGACCGTGTCGAACGCCGCCGACAGGTCCAACAACATCAGCACCGCCGAGCCGCCCCGATCCAGATGCCGTTGAAGGTCATCCATTAGGGCGACCAGCACCGTCTCCGTCCCATGTCCCGGGCGAAAGCCGGACTGAAATGGGTCAAGGATGGAAGCATCCTCCAGGAAAGTCTGCAGCTGCTTCGCCACTGCCCTCTCGATAAGTTTGCCCAAAAAGGGCAAATTTGAGACCGGCCGATAGTTTGCCAATTGGGCCGGATCTAAAGATGGTTTCTTTAAGAGGGGACGGACCACGGCCTCTTTGAGTGGCGTTGGAAAGTGCCCTTCCCTCAGGGATCTATTTATGATATCCCGTATAGGATATCTAAGGTCACCCTGGCAAGATTTAATAAGCCAGGAAGGGCATGGGTCCAATTTACAGGTAGTTGGGCGAGCCGCTAAGAGTATCCTGTCAACTTCCTCCAGGCTGAGGGGGTCGAAGTCATCCAGCGTATAATCCGAAGACAGGCTCGGAGCCTCGGGTTCACTAACTGTCTCAAAATTGGCAGAGGAGTCGGGGCGGAGTGACGCGATTTTATCCACAAAAAAATTCGCAAAAGCCTCACAGCCTATTTCCAATTCAATAGAATTTGGTCTGCCTTGCGGCAGTGTTGTAAGTCCTCTAATTATGTCGAACAATTGGGCCGGGCGCGAAGTTGCGGACGCAATCTTAGCCGCAAAGAACGCTTTCTTTGCGGCTTTGATTGCCATCTCATAGGCCTTCAAATTCTCTCTATAAGATGTTCGGGTCACTTCGTCTCGAGTACGCCGCCATTGCCTCTCTAGCCGTCTGAGTCCCCGCTTTTGTTGCCGCAGCCCCTGGTTGAACCAGGGCGACGGCTTCGGGCGGGAACGCAGAGGGCGCTTGGGTGCGACCTCCTCGATGGCCCTGGAGAGCCCATCGTTCCAGGACTCTACCAGATCATCCAGGGAGTCGCCAGCAGGCCAGGTATCCCGAAGAGCCGTTAGGAACCGTTCCGGGTCCATCTGGCTCCGCGGGTGAGCTAAAATACGCTCTCCGCCTAAACAGGTTTTGGGTGACACTCCCATACGAGCCTTAAGGGCAAAGTGATCTGACCATGGCACTGCTTCCATTGCAATATCAGTCACTGATATTCCGGCCGCAAAGACCAGGTCTAACATGTGTCCCGCCTGATGAGTGGGCGTTGTAATAACCTGGGAGAGTCCTAGTGTCGCCATGGATGACACCAGGTCCGTCGCCTGGCCGGAGGCCGCGTCATCAGCATGGACATTGAAGTCACCCAAGACCAAAAGCCTTGGGTGCTCCAACGCCCAGCCCGCCGCGGCCTCCACCAGGGACGGTAAGGCGTTGGCCGGTGCGTTAGGCGGTCGGTACACCAGCCAAATCGCCAACCCCTCCCCAACATCCCACATCAGGCCAACACATTCTATGCCTGGAATCTCTGGGGCCGGGAGTGCCCTAAAGGAGTAAGCCTCTCGTATGAGAAGAGCCACCCCTCCCCCCCGCCCGCTAGTCCGTGACTGGTGGAAGACCGAGTATCCCGGGGGAACGGTCTGGGAGAGAGCTACCGTCTCCCCTTCCCGCACCCAGGTCTCGGTCACGCAAGCCAGGTCCATGTCCTGTTCGGTCAGAAACTCTCGCAGGACAGAGGTCTTATTATTAATGGACCTGGCGTTGCATAACACCAGTGACGGAGGCGAGTAATTCAGCCTGGTCCTACTACTTGTCACCGTCGGGATGGGACGGAGGCTGGAAGGGGGTCGAGCACTCTTATGTCTCGATCTCCTTCCCTTATAACTCTGCCTCGTCCCACCGTCATATCTTCCCCTCCCCAGGAGTACTGGTATCCCTAGGCCAGTCATCTTGTCAATGATCCCTAGTCCGGTGGAGCCTTTTGAGCTACCCTCTTCTTCTCACCCCTCCTTCCAGCCAATCTATCTGTTTTTATAAATTAATTAAACTAATCTAGTTAAACTAATCTGCCAATTCCTATATAGCTATTTAATTAATTAGCTCCCTAACTTCTCGATCATTAGCCAAAAATCCAATTAATTTAATCTAAAAGCTCATTAATTGTAAAAACCCTTCCAATAAATATCTTCCCTAATTAATTTGCCACCAATCAATTTTTCTAGCTCGTTAATTATAAACCCTCCCAATAATTTCTACCCTAATTAACTTGCTACTAATCAACTTTCAATTAGCTAATAATCCACCTCTTAAATAGCCTATAAAACCAAACCAATCTTGTCATTACATTGGCAGTTTAGATCTGCTGGGGTGGGGGATTAATATAAGGATGTAAACAATTGAGTAAAGTGCAATAGTTTTTAAAGTGCTGAAGTCTATAAGGTGCATTGATCTTATTTCCGTGTCTTTGTCTTTATCTTCGGGCATGCTGAGTTCCATGTGGAGCTTGTTCTTTAAAGTGGTGGGAGGGGAAGGGTTGCTGAGAGGTAGACAGCTCTGTAGGGGGGGGTCGTTGGGGTGATCTTATAATGACTATATAGCTGGCCGATGGATTCGGGAGGCCCACTGCGCAATCTCGGGGGGGCCCGGAGGGGTATGAGCTCCGTTACACCCCCTTCGTCACACAGGCTCCACCCTAGTCCGCAGTTCAGCTCAGCCCCTTTCGATGTTATCCGGGCCCTTCGGCTACCAGTCGTGTCCCAACGCGGTGCCCTACAACCACTCCCACACCGGGAAGGGAGGGGGGGGATACGTCCCCAAGTTTCTCCGCCACGCACAGCTGATACAATGGTCGACACCCCCACCAACCCCTCACTAGTCCTTTCCTCAGTCTCCTCCGGCCCACAGCTCTGCTCCTCCAGCTCACGGCTCAGAGTCTCTGCCTCCGCCACGCTCCAACACGGCCCCGGCGGGCTCGGCTCGCTCCTCCCGCTATGCGGGCGCCGCCCGTTGCATTCCACGCCGCCCGCCGCCCGTTCTCTACTCAGTTCCGCGGCCCGGCGTGGCTCGTCTCGGCACCTCGGCAGGTCAGCGGGCCGCTGCAGCAGCTCACGTCGCCCGCCGCCGTTTTCTGCCTGGCTCCGCGGCCCCGGCGTGTCGCAGCTCAGTCCGGCACCGCAGCAGGCCAGGAGCGCCGTCCGCCGTCGGTCACTCCGCTCGCCTCGCCCGCCGTCGCTCTCCACTCCACTCCGCGGCTAGGAGCGGCGCGGCTCGGCCCAGCACCACAGCACTCAGAAAGATTTCAAATAGGAGAGTGGGGTAATAATACTTGAAATTTTCCCCTCACCTTCCTCTCAACTGCAATTGCAAGTCACTCAATAAAAACGGGTAGCTTAACTCAGCTTGTATTTAGTTGTGTGACGGTGAAAGCTGTTGTCTCGAGGAGCTCCGGTGTTAGGGCTCCTTCACCGCCGCCGCCATTGGCTTAGGGAAGGTGCCTTTAAATAGGTGGTCACTTTAGTTGGCAGGTTTTTGGGGTTTAGGACACTATGCGGCTAGGGGAGGACTGCGAAGCATCCCTCTTTTGGGGAATTTGGGGTCTGACATGAACAACCTTGGGGTTTGGAGACCCGGGTTGGAGATTGCAGACTGTCCAGGAGGCTTGGCTAGAGGGTGCCTTTCCGCCGAGACGTGCGTCTGGGTTTGGGCCCTCTGGTGCGGGCCTCCCTGCTGGGCCTGCCTGGAGGGAGCTGAGTTGTTCAGCTCCGGCTGGGGGGCTGGGTCTCTCGCCCGTTAATGGCAGGGGAGCGGTCGCGGTGACCCCTAGCCCTGGCCAGGCCGCTGGTGGGGTTCCCTTGCTGTTTATGCTGTTAATTAATAAAGTGGCCCAAATTTTATTCCAATGCATTGTGTCTGACTCTTCATTCCGACCTTGGGGGGCAATACATTTGCTGGCTAGTAATTGTCAATTCAAATACATCTGCTTCATATTGCATTTCTTTAAAGGTACAGCACCGTAATTAATGTAGTAAATTATATAATACCATACAGTATATTATTTATTCAAAGAAAGGTGGGGAGGGGAGGAAATCCAAACTAAGATTTAAACTTTCAGGCTCACAGGTATTTAACTTACAAATCCAAGAAGTCTTCTGGCACAGGAGTATCTTGGATACATCAGACAAGTTGCATGAATGGGTAGAATATTTAAATATCACACAAAACCTCAAATCATCAGGTGTGTGACCTTCTTTAATAAAATGGCTCACCATCAGAGCTTCCACAATTTGATTTTTTTTAAATGCAGAACTTATGTTGCAAAATTCTAGTTTTCACACTCCTCATACTTATCCCTATATAGACTTTTTCACAAGGACATTTTACTAAATATACTATTTTACTTCTGCAATTAGAGAGATGTTCAAATTGTATAACAAATTTGAGCTTGGAAACTGGCAGGAACACTGGGAATGGGTTAGGGTTAAGGTTGCCAGGTCTGATTGTCCTGGTAGTGGGGGGTTGGAGGGAGCTGTCTGGGAGTGTGTGGGGGTGGAGTGATGTCATGTGTGATGATGTTTGACAGTGGTTACCATAGAGTTTTGGGCCAAAATACTAGAGCATCAATATGCAATGTCCCTGGTAAAATGATGTCACTTCTGTGTGATGTCATTACGCCAATCATGTCAACATGCGACTAGCCTCTTCAGGGGTGGCACTTTTCTTGCCAGCCAGGTGGCCAGCAGCAAATTGAAGCCCTAAAGATCAGGGGGTCCTCTGGCCAGATGGGGGACTGGCAACCCTAGCATGGGGTGACTGATGTCAGCTGTGTCACTATGTCACTTCTGAAGAAAGCTCCAATGTTGCATTGTGTAGGAGTCCCCAACAAGATGCCCATGTGTGCCTTGGTGCCTTTCCTGGAGCTCACCAAGTTTTCTGTGTTTTTAGGAATGGCATGGCCAGGTGGGACTTTTTCCAAGTAAGTCTTCTGGTTGGCCATTGGAGACTTGATAGGCTGTGCAGATAATTTTTAAAAAGTTGTTTTGACAGCAGTTGCTATCACAGCACTCAAGTTCTTCACTATGTGACCGAAAGCAAGCTGCAGCCCTCATTTTGTGGCTGCACCTACCAAGTTGTGTCAGAATTCCAAAGGAGCCACAGGCTAGAGTTTTTGGCAATTTCTTGAGCTACCCTACAAAATTTCATGGATTTCCTTGGAAGTGATGTAGCAATGTAGGCAATGACACTATTTTTTAAATTTTGCACCTATTGCCACTTGGAGTGGCAGCAGACAGTCTCCCTAGCAGACCTAGCAAAAAATGAGTAAAAACAGGTACTAGAAACCTAGAATCATTAAGTTGGAAGGAGCCTCCAGGGTCATCTAGTCCAGCCCCCTGCACAATGCAGGAAATTCACAAATACTGCCATTCCCACCCTAAATTCACAGGATCCGCTTTGCTGTCAGATGGCCATCCAGTCTCTGTTTAAAAACCTCCAAAGGAGAGCTCACCACCTCCCAAGGGAGCCTGTTCCACTGAGGAACCGCTCTAACTGTCAGGAGGTTCTTCCTAATGTTGAACTAGAAGCTCTTTTGATTTTGCAGAATGTCGATTCAACCCGTAGAATGTAATTTCAGCCTATTGGTTCTGGTCCTACCTTCTGGGGCCACAGAAAACAATCCTGCACCATCCTCTATATGACAGCCCTTCAAGTACTTGAAGATGGTAATCATATTACCTCTCAGCTGCCTCCTCTCCAGGCTAAACATGCCCAGCTCCTTCAATCTTTCATCATAGGACCTGGTCTCCAGACCCCTCACTATCTTTGTTGCCCTCCTCTGGACCCATTCCAGCTTGCCTATGCTATACTATACCAAATTACCCTGCCATTTATTCTCTGCCTCACTTTTCCATGCCCTTGCAAAACCCCATCTACTCCTGATGCAAATTTCTCACAGCAAACAAGGCAACCCTAAAATCATATAAATTGCATGGCAATTTTCTGCTCAGTGTTTTCAAATGTTACTGCAAACATAAAAGAAGAGAAAGAGAAACAAGAAAGAAGTAAATGCGTGGGGAGAAAAGATGGTAGGACAGAGCATAAGGGAATAAATTTTGTCAGGAATGGGTTAATTGACTCAGCTACAGCTGTCTTGCACCCCCTATGTCCCAGTCTTTCACAAACAACTGGGACAACCCTGCTTGCCCATTTTCCTTATAACGCCACCAGAGAGAGAGATATATATTTTTGTGTGTATAACAGTCTCATTGCCATTGTCATATATAAAAACAAAATTCCATGACTTCTTTCCAGCTGATTGTCCATTAATACCCAAAGAAAAGTCTTTGGTTTTGATTGTATATTCTTTAAAATCTTCTGAATTAAAAATTCAATTTGTATTCAGATTTCTTTTTTTACTTTCTTACATTTCCATGACATTTGGTAAAATGTTCCTTCATGTTGTTCACATTTCCAACATAAATTAGAAATACCTTTATATATTTAGGCCAATTTCTCTGGATACATCATCTTATAGAAATTTTCTTTAAAACTATAATTTAATGTAAATTTCAGCTCCTTCAACCACATATTTTTCCATTGTCCCACCTGCACGTCTTATCCAAAATTTTGGCCCATTTTATCATACATTATTTCACTTGTTCTTCTATCTCAAATTTCAATAAGTTTGTACATTTTAGTAATAACATGTTCATCATTTGTACATAGTTGTTTCCAATTCAGTCTTTGAATTCAAAATCACAATATCTTCTCTCTACTTTGAACCTTTCTAAGATTTGTACATTGACCTTTCAGTTTGACCTTTGCTAGGTACTATTTTGAGGAGGTGATGCATAAAAGTGGCCCCTGAGTTCCTCAAGGGTTTCTCTTCAGCACCCTAAAGCAGAGCCTTCTTCGGATATATGAAACCACCATGTGCTTTTGAGCAGCCTGCATGAAATGTTCATATTTCTCATCACCTGCTCTCGAGCTTTTATTTATTTATTTATTTATTTTTACATTTATTTAATTTCTAGCCCTCCCTCCCCACAGAGCAGGCTCAGGGAGGGTTACAACACTCTTTCACCAGTCCAGCATCAGAGTCAAAAAGGCTCTGGCTCTGGTTGAGGCTAAGCATACATCTTTGGGGCTATAGATCACCAGTAGATTTTGTTTGGAGGAGTACAAGGCCCTTTGGGGTATATATCAGGAGAGTTAGTCCTGCAGATATGTTTGTCCCAGTCCACATTGCCAGTACATCCACTATATGGTCAGACATTTGTTGGAAGTAAAGGTGCTGTCCCCTGTCTCAGCCTCTAGACATCATAGCAACTAGATAGCTAGATCGTCACCATCTGCTCCTGGCACCATGAGGTGGTTGGCCTTCTTGCCATCTGCTTCCATCCTCCGCTAGTGAGTTAGTAATCTATCCTGTCTCTACTCTTTCCTATCCAAAGTGTATTTCTCTAATAATAAGAAGAGTATGTTCTCCTTTTAAACTTGCAATGTAGCTCTGTGTAAGCTGAGTAACCTGGTTAAGTGATGTTCCTGCAATTGCACCTTTATTTAAACACTCTGCTGACTAGTGGGAACTGGCCTAACTATATCAGTTAATCCCAAAAGGTTATGGGCCCAGCAGAAGAAAGGAACTTCCCTGAGAAAACAATCTACACTTCAAAGGGATAGATGCAGAACAGGAATGCAGGAAGGAAGGGTCAGTGTGACTATCTAGCTATTTAGCTAATTGCCACGATGTCTAGAAGCTGAGACATGGGACTTTCACTTCCAACATTTGCCAACAGATATGTCTAAAATAATCCTACATGGGGATTTTAAATTCCTTACACTGTTGCACACAATTAGTTTTTAAAAAACCTGTTCACATTCTCCACATATCTAAACAATGTGAGTTTCCTGTAATCCACATTGAGAGCATCAGTTGGCCTACATGCAGAAAAAACTGCTCAGGGCCACTGATGGCTGCAGTTGATGAAACTAAATCCAAGAATTGAATAAACTTCTCTGCTATTGTAATTGTATTGTAAACTAACACAGAGGATGGATTGAAAATGTAAGAGAGGTAAACATGATGTCAAGCCTTGCAAGGGGAACAGCAGGTCTCTACTTAGAGGCAAAAACAGGTCACTGATAAGAACCCTGAAAATCTGTAGTCAAAGCTAGCACAGGCTACACCATGTAATCAAGTTACCCTTATTATACAGAACTGTTCTCAGTATGGAACGACAGCAAGTTGGCTTCATTGGGAGACAAGTTACCCATAGAATAAATTTCTGCTCTCCTTTCTTTTCAAGGTGACTAGTCAGTTTGTTAATTCATTGAGGTGTGAGGAGGTAGCATAGTACTATGTTTGCTACCTTCCTGTTTTCTAAAATATTTCACTCTGGTTTCATGACAAAAAAAATTACCCAAAGGTGGACTTCTGGGGTTGGAAAATGCCGAGCTGAATTGCTTCTCAGAAGGGGAGCAGGCTGGGGCTTATGTTCGGGGTAGTGGAGGGCAATTTAATGCCTACTGCCTCCTTTTCTCAGTCAGAGATTAGTCCAAGATATGCACAGAAAACTCTGAGGAGATTTACCTTGGCTAAAAGGGAGTCCCGGGGGGGAGGCTCCTTTGAGGCTTTGAGGGGTCTCCAGAGACGAGTTGCATATTCATCATCTGCAGAAGTTTCCAGAGTCATTTATTTGACATAAGCTCGACAGGATCCTAACCGTCTTTGAGACTGCTAAACATCTAAAGCTATACAAGACCAGTGTTGGATCTGGATAACTGCAGAAAAAGGTACTGATGACTATCTTCATTCCGGGACTATTTAAAGTTAAACAAAATAAAATCAGAAGGTGGGAAATAGAGATTCAGAAAGCTTGGAAGAAGAAGGGGAGAAGGGGCGAAATTTGAAATTGTAAATTTAAAGGACAGTGCTAAACAGTGAAAAGGAATTTATTGTTTTGTCTACTTGCGGTTTTGGTGAAAAAGCTCCATTGTCACAGATTTGACAACACAGGAAATACGTCAACACAGAAAATACATCAAACATCACGAGATCTTTTTACCAGTGAAAACGGGATTTGGTGGCAAGAAAAGAAGGAAGTGTCGGATGGAAAAGGGAAATCATTGAAGCAGCTAGCCTACTCTAGGACTATAATATCATAGAAAAACATCGGTGGCCATTGCTAGGAGGTCAAAATTTAAACAAAGTTTTTAAAGTGTTCGGGACATTAAAAATTGGTGAAGCTGACAGAGCTGACAATTGTAAGGTAAATACTATTGGACATTATCGCTGATAATTATTTTAGAAGCCTTTAAAGGAAATTTTTTTAAAAGGGAAGCAGAAAGTCGCAACTGCCATTTTGGAAGAAATAAAAACTTTAAAAATTAATATCTGAGCCCAGGAGGCTCTGAGGACGGTGAAATTAGGGTTATTGAAAAGGGCAAGCCTTACTCTATCAAACCTGATAGTTTAAATTTATTTTGGAGAGGTCAAAATTTTTGGTGTTTTTTTAAGTGTCAGAGCATAAGTTAACCCGTGCAAGGACTGCCTCAATGGAGAAAATGCAAGAGCAATTAGAAGCAATGGAAGCCAGGATGATGAAAGGGGTGAGAGACATGATAACTGCTTCTAAAAAAGAAATTAGAAAAGACATTGAAGAACTAAGGAAAGATATAGAAGATCTCAGAAATGAGACTGTGGTAACATCAAAGAAAGTGCAAGAGGTGGAAGAGAGTGTGAAAGTACATGATTCCACCTTGTTAAAAATGCAATAAAAGGTGGCAATTCATGACTGCAAGTTGATGGAAACCCAGATACGTCTGAGAGGAGTACCTGAGGATGATGAGACTGATTTGAAAGGATATATAATAAGAATAATTGCAGAATTTTTGGAGGAAGATCCTGAACGAACTAGAAGCATGTATGACTATATGTATAGAGTGAATTCACTATATGCTAAGAAAAATAATCTACCAAGAGATGTGGTTATAAGATATATGAGAAAAGAAATGGTGGGAAAAATCTTGATGTAAAAAACATGAAAGTTCTTCCTACCATACGTGGTGGACTTGTGAAAGAGCAAAAAAGTATTGGCAGATGATTCAACAAGAAATTTCTAGGATCTTGGGATATGAATTTAAGAAAGTTGCAGAGACTTTTCTGTTGGGATTACAAATGGAAAAATTTCCAAAAGAAGACAGAACTATAATTTGGTACTTGCTTTCAGCTGCTAAGACATTATATGTGCAGTTGTGGAAGCAAGAAAAAATACCAGAGAAATGGGATTGGATTGTAAAAGTTATGACATGGAGTGAAATGGACAAATTAACAAGAATTTTAAGAGACAATGATTTAGAAGTTTTTAAGATGGAGTGGGAAAAGTTCAGAAGATATGTAGAAAAAGAATGGAAAATAAAAGGACATTGGACAATTTTTGATAAGGATTAAGTCTTAGAAAAAAGAAGAATATTAATTTTTGTTTTTATTAGTTAAAGGTACCTTTAAACATTAGTACTTTAAGTAAATAACACCAGCGGGGGGTCAAGTAACGGGGGGAGGGGTGGGTAGAAAGTAATATATGGGATAGATAAAAGAAGTTATTAATGATGCAAGAAATATAATTTGTTACCATATGTTACCAAATAAAATTGTTCTAACATTAAAAAAAATTACCCAAAGGTAAAGTGAATTATTATCAGCAACAAATTGGGTAAAACAGATAGCTCAGATATTCTGGTAATAGCTTCAGCCTTGACCTTGAAGTCTGTAGTGCTTATTATGGAAGTGAATTTTTTTTGTCTTTCATAGCCATTTTCTCATATTGCATTAAATTATGGGCACTTGTTTTAAAAGCGAGCTGCTGTTCACTGCCAAGAGCATTTCCAGGCACTCATTTTGTCTAAAACCTTGTCCCCAAGGGTAAGAACACACTCACATTTACATTGCATTACTATTTATTTATTAATGTCTTTGATCCAGAGCTCCTCACCGAGTTTAGATGAGAAGACGAAGAGTTTACAGACCAATCTACCTGCCCGTTCTAGTGACTGAAAGCCCAATTACAATTATATAAATAGCCATCTATGGCAGGGGTGGCCAACAGTAGCTCTTTAGATGTTTTTTGCCTATAACTCCCATCAGCCCCAGCCAGCATGGCCAATGGCTGGGGCTGATGGGAGTTGTAGGCAAAAAACATCTGGAGAGCTACCATTGGCCACCCCTGATCTATAGCTGTTTGGGGGTTTTTTAAGTACTGGAATAATTCCCCAGAAACCACTACTATATATGCTGGCATTAATGGTTATTTATTCAGCATTAGATGTTTACCATTCAGTATTTGACACCAAGGAGTTGGTATTTAGTATTTTGTTACTTGACATGTCACATCACTGTTCAGTAACAATATCTGGTTGAATCCAATGAACCATGAATTGAGTGAATTCATAGAATGGGTCTCTTCTCTCTTTGCCTTGGACTCTTACACTTTCTCAGATTTTGGCCATGATGTCAGCCTGTCAGAAGGCAAAATGTTGCTGGCTAATCTACTGAGTTGTACTCAATGTGGCTGGCTGTTACTGCTAAAAAATTAACAAGCCAGCCATTTTACCAATAAACTTAAGATGCTGAAAATAAGTATGCTGCAGTTTAATACTCTATGTCCCCAAGTATACAACATTGTCATTGAAACCCCAATTTATTTATTTATTCAAATACTCATACGATGCCGTCCCCACTGTCCATGGAAGTCAAAGGCAGCTTCCCCCCCCCCAAAAAAAAATGACCCAAAAATAACAGACAAAAAAGGAAAAGCAGAGTTATGCAACATGCTCTCAGAGTAATACCCTCCTTGTAAAATCAACTATTCGTCCTGCTGTCAAGCACAATGTGTCCTGGAATCATACAATTGAAGACATGTGGACCCTGGCAGCAGCAAAAACAGTTCCTCCCCTAGTGTCAATTTCCATGTGTGAAAATGGCAGAGGAAGGAAAGTTGAAGCCCCCCCCCCAACCTGTGCTATGCTCCAGAGAATTAAGCCCCACAGTGCTTTTTAAGGAGGGTCACCCAAACAGGCATGTGACTGCAAGTTGGACTGGGAATGCCCAACCCAGCTCAAGTCAGACATCTCATGTAAATAGGCCCCCAGGGTAGAATGAAACAATTCTCCTTCACTGGCTATCAGAAGCCATTGCAGTTAACTATGTACATTTTAAAATTGGGGGCTGACAACAGATGTAAGGGAGAACCGCTGTGGGAAAACACTAAAATGCAAGAACGCAATGCAGTCATGCACATGGACACATCTATACCATTCATACATATTCAAACAGCTTATCTGGCCACCCAAATGTAATAGTTTTCTTGTGTTTGATCATGTACAAGTCTTCAATACAATTGTCAGGGAAAGGTGATCTGCAGCCAGAACACTAACTTCTCATTGACCTATAAATCAGGTAAACCTTAATCTATGGGATTTCTTGAATTCTTCTCTTTTGGTGTTTCTCAAGGCATGGTTATTCATTATAGATAAATCTGTCATGTACATGAAACTTAATTTATACCTTGCCAAATATCTCAACATTTGTGAATGGCACAGGAGCTGAAGTTCAGAATTCCTTTTGTCACTCTATAGCATTCAACATCTGTTTGTTAATGAATCCCAAAATCTCTCTAATTTGCCCCTTTTTATATATTTAATTTTACTTATAGTCAATCTTTCTCACTGAGACTCAAGGCAGATCATAGAATATAAAATAATACGATCAGTGAATAATGCCATAAGGTTACAATTACAGAGTTAGAAAACAACACAAACAACAGACTGTCTAATGCAAGATATTCTATAAACAACACAATAATCATCACAGTAGAGTACAATCCTATTCCAAAATAAAGACACCATCCTGAACTGTTCCTTTCTGCTATAGTTATGCTACCTGTGATGTATCTCCTATTGTTCATTGATAGAGGCAAAGTTTGTACTGAGGAAATCTGAATTTGCATGTCAAAATGCCAAACCCCACTGTGACGTTGACCCCAGACACCTTTATATTTGAGCCTTGACTCATGTTGCCTTCTGTTCTGCTTTGACTATCTTTCCCAGTGTGTTTTGTGCCTAGGACTCTGCTGTGGTAACATTCCAGATACCCTGATAAGAAGGATGAAAGGGGGGGGGGGCAGTCCTTACAGGCACATACGGTTGCCAGTCTCCAGGGGGTAGCTGGAGATCACTTGGGATTACAGCTGCTCTTCAGGCAATATAGAACAGTTCACCTGGAGCAAATGCCCATTTGGAAGGTAGACTCCATGGCATTGAAGTCCCTTCCCTCCTCAAACACCATCATTCTCAGGCTTCACCCCTGGAAATCCCAACTCTGAGCTGGCAATCCTACAGTCACACCACCAGGTAAGGGGAGGATAAGGGCAGCAGAGAAGTCTTAGAGTCCACAAGGGTATTATAGGATTATTAACATTCATTTTAATGAGCACTTGAAAAGGGAGTTTTATTAAAGGTTTATTTAAGCATTTACAATGAAAGTTTGTGAAAAGAGAGTGTGTATTTTGAGGCAAGCCAAGGAAACTTAGCTTATCACTAAAGAAGACTTTTTGTATTAGCTGCTTCTCTTTTTTGTGTCTTACCTAGCAAATTTATATCAATTGCTGCAAATCCCAGATAAACCTGTTCCTATGAACCACTTGCTAATTACTGATACAGACATGGGGGGAAAATCCAAGAAGGACAAAACAAGCTGGAACCTTGTATGATTTTTATCTTTCAACTGCCCTGTCTGGCTGACTGCCAACCAGTGAAATGAATGGCATCATTTTGTTTTCAGCAGCTACACAACATACTATCACATGCAGCTGTGACTTGTGAGATAGCTTTGGGAATGACAGGGAAAAGTATGCCTCTTCACAATGTATTTCTGAAAAACTGGAATGAAATTCAGAAAAAATAATAATTTGGGGTTTTTTGGATAGCCAGAATTTGATTTGCCAATTGCCACTCATGAGTACCAATGAATGGACCACTATCTGCTTCCAACAGTCTTTGTGCATGGAACTGTTTATGGAACACTACTGCTTAACCCATACTGGAATGGTTACAGTGGTACTTAACATTACCAGCTGCATCACTTGCCACAGATAGCAGGGAGAGCAGCCAACAGTGAGTGCAACGATTGTGTGAATCAGCAATCTGTTTCACTTTAATGTGAACTTTCCATTGATACCTGCTTTGGTAATGCACAGCTCTTGAAAAAAGCTTCCCGCCCCCAGGGGACGAGGGAATACAAGCCTATGCAGGCTGTGTTCCACAGATTCTATTAAGTTGCATGGGCACTCATTTCTCTGAGAGTAGGCAACATACTGCGGCACACAAAGGGTTAAAAAGCATTGCAGCACACATTAAGCATATGTTTCAAGCCAGCAGGGTGCCAGTCTAAGATGTCCTCAAAGCCTAATTTGATAGATATTATGCCATATGCTGCTGCAAGCCATTAGTAATGAAGAAAGTAAAAATTTTATGGATGAGCAAAATAGGAGCTCTTATGGATGGAGTGTTTTTAAATCAGGTTTATAATTTACCCAGCGTCAGACCACATGTAGAGTGCATTACTCAATTGAACTTGCAAGCAGATAAGAAAGCAGTTTCTTCTAATAAGCACTTCAACTTATTGGCTCTACAATTACTTGAACCAAATTACCAGCAGCTGCTGCCTATTTGGGAGATTTATCTTAGACAAGGAGATACATTAGTTTCTAATCAACAAACCATTCAAGGGCTCTATAAAAATTTTATTCTTAATCCCCCTATATTTATTTAAAATTAATTTGAGATATCTAATATTCTTTTTTGTTACTCAGTTTTCTTTTTCAAAACTTTTTCTCTCCTTAGAACATTGGGTGCACTGCATATGACTAAATTTAATTGAACACCAAAGAACATGTTCAGCATCTACCACTGTGCATTTACTTTTTGCTTTGCTAAACTTAGAACTTAAACACACTCAGTCTTCAGTTTGCAGACAGGTGATGGGCCAATTTTTATTATTTGGCTGGGCATATAAAATAATCAATGTTTTGTTGTAGTTGTTTTTAGTTTTAAAATAACCTTGCACTTGGAACCTTGTGGAAGATGCAGACTCTAATAACACCTCCATTATGTTTGTTTGTTTTTTTAAAAATGCCTTTTGAATTTTTTCTGTTTGTTTTAATTATCTCAAAGGCCCATTGAGACTCCTTATCTCTCTTGGCTTGACTTCACGAACGAAGATTTAAGAAAGGTGCAGTAGTCCACGTCTGTTGCAGGCTCGCTGGTGGCTGACAAGACCAATGCGGGATAGGCAGGTCCGGCCACAGTGGCTGCAGGGAAAAGTCTGATTTGGGGTTGGTGCTGTAGCAGTACGATTCTTCCTCGATCTCTTTGTTGTTATTTTTCGACCGCAAGTAAAGATGCCCGTTGACCGCGGCTAGCCAACTGGGGGGGAGGAGACGAGCTTTGTTTAGGCCACCTTTTCTAGGCCCCTCTCCATACGGAGCAAGCAGTGCTGTCCCTAGATAAGGCTGCTTGGTTGTTCAGGGTGCTGCCGAAAAATGCTTTCGTCTCCGGGTCAGCATCAGACGACCAATACCCTAAACCGCCTACATGCAGGATCGGGACTGTCGCTTCCAGTGGCATCTTCCACCTGCCATTTCGCCCCTTGCCCATCGCTGCAGGACTTGGTATGTTGTGGGTTGTGGATGTGGATACCCTTCAGGCCTGCGCAGAGGAATTTTCAGGTGAAGCGCAGTGTGCGCAGTACTGGCTCCACCCTTTCACCATGGGGTCATCTGCCATGGCCCAGTAAGCCGGGACGCCGGCAGCGAGTCCTCCAGGTGGTAGATGTTACATTAACGAGCTCTGTCTGCCTGGGCTTGATGTTAGAGTTTCCCTTCTCTTGGCTGGCGAGGTTGGTGAGCCCAGCCTGCCCATCCGGTTATACCGCCGGACATTCGGTCGCACCATAACGTGGCAAACTCTGTGAAAACAGGGGGACCAGCGAGAAGGTGTTGCCACGGATGTAGTAATGTAAGAGAGGCCATTGCAATGACCATCTGCCAGGCATAGCCAGACAGTGACCATGCAGCGTTCACTACACCGGGAAAGGAGAGGCGATGTATTGCTCATGCACTTCCCCTGGGGGGGGCAGGACACCCAGAGGGAGCCCACCCCTCCACCACCACCACCCCACTCCTTATACTCCTTTGCAAAGCATAAACACAATCCTCATCACCACCACCAAAGTAGTACCTCCCCACAAGATATCTGCTTATAGAGGACAACAGACATTGGGTGCGATCATATGAGTAGTTTGGCCCAACATTGGCACCCCTTCCCTACTGACTAAATAGGTACAAACAAACGGAGGCACATCTGGCTCCCATCCTCTCATCCTTACCTCACAATAAAATGACTCCCACATGGATTAAATAGCCACTGGCAATCTTCATGAAGTGCTTCCATGGTGGGTTTCCATGTGGGCTGGGCATGCCATGGAAATGCATGAACTGTGTGATTGTCCCCCCACCACCACCATTTCTTTCTTTTTTACTGAGTTTAAAACAATTTATTGAAATGTAATATATTGTAATAACGTGTCATCAATTGTCAATAAATGTTAATACACATATATAACATTTTCTCCACCCCACCCCACCCTTTTGTGACCCCCAGCAGTGCATACCCCCTTAGCAAACGTCCCCGTATTACTATTTAATCAAATTTGTTATAAGGTAATAAACTCTATCTATTAAAGAATCTTTCTCCAAAAAAACCAAAGGTTATAATTATAATTCATCTTCATGGCATTTCTTCTTAAGCATTGGGGGGGGGGGGGAGAAAAAAAAAGAAAAAGTTATAATCCAATAACCCTATTTTTTAAACTGTAATCCATATATCGTTTATTTAAAAATTAACCATTGTCAAAGATCATCAAATGTCCTTTAAAGTTCCATTGTTTTTCAATGTATTTTTTGAAACTTTCCCCAGTCGTTTTTAAATTTCTCTAAATCTTGTTCTTTTAAGATTCTTGTAAGTTTGTCCATTTCACTCCAATGCATGACTTTCAGAGTCCATTCCCATACTTCTGGTATTTTGTCTTGTTTCCACATTTGCGCATATAATGTTCATGCAGCTGAAAGCATATACCAAATTATTGTTCTATCTGATTGTCCCCTGCCCACCCCCGCCATTTCTGGTGCATCCTTTCCCCCCTCAACTATACTCTAATGTGTACTTCAGCACCCCCAAACAATGTGGCCAAGAGCCAAGGCCGGTACTAAAGGTTCTGCCGCTCAAGGCAGACCCCTGCGCAGTGTCCCCCTGCAAGCTCCTTTTGTTAATTTTTTCATGCACGCGCAAAGCACACGTGCACCATGATGACGTCACTGGAAGTGACGTCACTGGAAGTGACATCATCATAAGGGTGACAAGACAGCGACAGGTAGTGCATAAGAGCACTGCTGCACCACTGCTTTCCCCCTGCAGACATGCTCTTCGGAGGTGTCTTTGGAAGCCTCTAAAGAGCATCGTGTTTTAGTGGCACTCGACCACTTTTGGGTTGAAAGCAGCCAATGGAAAGGCGCCGCTTTATGGAAAGGCGCCGCTCAGCCGCTTTCAATCCAAAAGCGGCTAGGCACCGCTAAAACACCGCACTCTTCAGAGGCTTCTAAGGAAGCCTCCAAATAGTGTACCACCCTGTGCACTGGACAAGGGGAGTAAGGGGGCGCCAGATGGGGTAGTGCCCTAGGCAGCCACCTACCCCGCCTACTCCCACACACTGGCCCTGCCAGGAGCACGTGTGAGTTTGTCTGCTGCTGCACACCACACAGTGATAATTAGAGGGGGGGGGAACAGTAGCAGGTCTGTGGTTGTGGCATATTAGCGATGTGGATGACCAACCACAGTCCCACAGTGCTATTATGCTGGGTTTAGGGGGCACTGTCTGATCGACATAAACCATCCCAACCCCAAGCATCTTATTTGAAGCCAAGATACTGCCATGGCAACCTACCCATCTGACTGCACCCCTCAAGTTCTCATTTATGTTCTTTGTTCACCATATTGAGTGGTCCTACATAGGTTTTAATAAATCTATGCAGATTAATGATCTGGGAACACTCTAGAGAAGGGGTCCCCGATGTGTTGCTCATGGTGCCTGCCATACTGACAGCTTTCACGGTGCCTGCCAAGTGTTTTGAGCAAGTGAGCAGGAACAGAGGGGCATTTGCTCAGCATGTCCTCCAATGGGACACTGGAGACCTGATTGATTGGACAGACCTTCACTGGTGCCTGTTTGTGATAGGAACTATCCCTCTAACAACGCTCAGCACAAGATGCCTACTGGGACATACTCTAGTCCTAGGTTCACCTCTGATGCCAAAAGATGCTGTTTAAAGGAAGAACTTTAAAGCATATTTTGTATTACATGCTCTTACTGAGAGTATGGTTATGGAAGGGGTGACAAATTTATAGTCAAATTTCTTTTTCCCCCTCCCCCCACCTTGTGTTGTCTTTGCCTGCTTCAACAAGAAGCTCTTCTGGGCTTGCAAAGCTGCAAAGAAAATGTGGAATGGATTTCCATGAAGGTCTTTGCACCCAAATAGACTACTCTGGGAGTAGTCTATCTGGGCTCAGAGAACTTAATGGAAAATCCATTCGGCATTTTTCTTGCAACTTTGTCTGTGCTGTAATGTATTCCAAGGGAGTGGAGCGCAAGTATTTTCACTTTCCAGTGTTGTTATGGGCAGTTGAAGCTGTTTCTTGCTGGAGTTGTCTCCTTGCAAATAAAGGGTTGATGCTTTGAGCCAGCTTGTCTCTGCCGAATGTACCTGAGAATTGGTGCCTAGTGAGTGCTCTAACCTGGGAACCCACCGTCAAAGAGGGATATTACACTGGACAGCCATTGCCAATCTGAGTAGACCCAAGGGGGTGGGGAGAGAAGCTTGCGATCGCTCATACATTTAATGTTTAACTAGGCTCAGAGGATTTTATATTTTTAGTTTATATTTTTAGTTTTTGCAGTCATCCTTGTGCTTTTTCTTAGTGTTTTATTTTTAAAACTGCATTGCCAAATCCCACTATTTCCCCATATTCCCATTTTAAACAAAATATTTAAAGCATGTTTGTATTTTAAGTAAAAAAATAACAACATCTTTTATTTGTGCTTGTCTGTATCCTTTATAAAGTTTATATTTCCACTACCTAGCACTACATTTTATGGCATGCATTTCCACTACCTAGCACATTTTATGACATACATGGCCCGGCCACACAAAGTCCCATTTATGTCAGATCCAGCCCTCATAAAAATGATTTTGAGAGCCCTGGGCTATGGGGATGAAGAAGTGTGGCTGACTATGGGGTTCCATGAAGAGCCCTTGTACTTTAAAATTTACAACAATACCTCAGCTGGTTCCTGTCTACTTTCTACCCTTAGCTTCTGTCAGGCTGAGGAAGAGGGTTATGTTTCAGACCTCCTGCAGTTTTAAAAAAATGACATCCCTGCATGGAATATTAGTATCTCAGGGGAAAGAGTTTGACCTAGCCTTTGGTTGACACAGCCTTCACTTCTGCAGAGCTCAAAACGGGTGCTGCAAAGCTGGAAAAGGTAAAGAAGAAGGCAACCGAGATGATTAAGGGGTTGAAGCCTTAAAAGACATCGGAGAGGGGCAGGGAGACAGAAGTTTATGAAATTATACATGGGTAGAGAAAGTGAAAAGAGAAAGCTCCCTTACAATACGGGAAGTTGAGGGAACCTAATGAAGTTGATGGCCAATAGATTCAGGACAAACAAATAGAAATGTTTCTTTACTCAACTAACAATTTAATTATGGAATTCACTACCAGTGGATGTAGTGAAGGCCACAAACATAGATGGCTTCAAAAGGGGGTTAGATTCATGGAGGAAAAGTCCATCAGTGGCTACTAGTTATGATGAGTAAAAGGAAACTCCACATTCAGGAGGAGGACTTGGTCTCTGTGCCCAATATGTTGGCTCTCTAGGGTAACTGATTGACTGCTGTGTGAAACGGGATACTGAACTAGATGGACTTCTGATCTGATCCAGCAGAACTCTTTCTATATTCTTATGGCATATTCATTTTTGCATGGGGGAGTACTCAAATGTACAAATCCCTATTTGATGTTTGAAGTGGTACAGTCCAGAAAGAGCCGTCACAGCATGTTTGAATCAGCCTTCAAATAACTACTATTCTGGAATTTAATGGCAATATATGCTTCTTTTGAGGCCTGTTAGGCAAAAAAATACTAAACACCTCTAGAAGACATTTATGGGTTCCCCCCTCCATACTTTTCCCCTTACAAGTAAGAAATTAAAATTTCTATTTCACATAATCAGACATCAGCACCACCGACCTCAGACTGTCAAAGTTCAAAAACTAACCCACTCATATTCATTCAGCTGAACCTGCTATTTTACTAATTATCCTTTCCTCTTTCAAAATGATCTCTTTCACAGCTGGGAGAATTCTAACCCTCTCAGGACCCAATCAGATGCTCACATCAATTTGTCTAATTGATGCCAGGCTTAATATACCTCTTAATTATGACTGCAAACACTTTGTTAAGATAAATCAAACCTAATGCCTAACAAAATTCCTTCCTTAATCATTTTAGAACAACATATTATTTTATCACTTATAGATCTTATAAAGCGCCCCACAACTTTTATATGACCCTGGCTCACAGCTGCCCTGTGAGGTAGGCCATTAATACTTCCACTTTTTACAAAGAAAGGTTGAGAGATATTGACATTATCAGGGATCATTTTGTAGAAAAAGAGGTGCCGGAGCTCATTAGCACAACTCATTTGCATACCTTACTTGCCTATGCCACACACCCCTAACATCATCGGAAGGTGTAGTAAATTATATCAGCTCACCATCTACCTTAAAATGCTCCTTGATTTATAATTGTCATAATAAAATCTTACTCCCATCATACTTTCAAAATTACTTTCTCCTATGTGGCCACAGTGGCATGATGAAGATTTCCATCTGTCTGCTTTACATGTTTTGGTTATTTTCCCATGTTTTGTGGGGAGCAATATTAGAAAGTTTGTCAAATGTTAGAGTTCAGCAAAATCCTCACAGGGGGGTTGAACAATGCAGCCTAGAAGTATTTTTTTTTGAGGAGGAGGAGGAGGAGTAAGAAAGAAATCTAAATAAAATTTAGAGGTTCTGTTCTGGATCTCTGCTCCTGTGAGCTCCTGCCCGAAATGAGGACTGGACTATTCAAGGCAATGTGCATCTATCTCCCAGTAAATCCTATTGCACATCACTCAAACTGGAAGGTGTTAAACTGGAACATGTATTCAAAAGCAGACATTCATGCTTAAAGAGCAACAACACCTCTATGCTATTTCAAAAAAGCAGGTTGACACTTCTGTCTACAAGACAAACTTTTTATCATTTCAAATGATGAGGAATCTACCTGCAAGTATTTCAGTGATAATATTTTCATGTGCAGGCTGCAAATGTGCAAAAAGCAAGACATGACTCTTCAGCAATAGTCCTTGTAAAATTTAGAACAGGCGTGTCAAACATGCAGCCTAGGGGCCAGATCAGGACCCTGGAGGGCTCTTATCAGGCCCACAAACAAGTCTGCTCCCTTCTCCCTGTCTCTTGCTTTCTTCTGCATCACAGCTTGCTTTGCCAGACTTGCTCAATCACACAAGGAGCTACATAGCAAAGCCTCTATTTTTTCCATTGGCTGAGATGAGTTGGAAACCCCCAGGGTGGGAGAACCCCCACCCAGCCCAGGGGCTTGGTATCCCTATCTTCGGGGGAGGGCCTGGAGGACTGGCACCAGTGCCTTGGTTGCTTGCCTCCCCTCTTCTAAAGACTCCCCTCTTAAAGTAGCATTGTCTAAGTGTAGTGTATGGCGTTCGCAGAACGCAACCAGTTCATAAGGGCCACAACAGCAGAATGACATCAGCCGCGGAGGCAACTGAGAAACATCCAGGTGCCTCCGCGCTGGGCGCAAGGATCCGCCAATCACAGCTCGTGGCGGGAAATACGGCTGACCGGCATTGGACCGGCCAGCAGGGAGAATAGTCCGGCAACTGTATATATGCGGGATCCGGCCCGCGTGCTCGCTCTCTCCATCTTGTATAGTACCATGGAATAAACTATGTTGCCCTACGCTCGTCTCCAAGTCTGGTACTTTACAGTGGCGACGAGGATGGGATTCTAGCCTCATCGGCTACGACGGAGATCTTGGGCAACGAATGACCGGACACGACCGCCGCCACCACCATGGCCAACCAGGGCGGGATCACCGGCTACCTCGAGCCCTTCGACCCCGCAAATCCAGAGGGCTGGGAGTCCTACTCGGAACGGGTCGAGTTCTACCTCCGGGCCAACAAGATCACCGACGCCGGAGCAAAGAGGGATGTTCTCCTGAGCGTTTGCGGGCCAGCCACGTTCGAGATCGCGAAGGGTCTCTCGGCGCCCGCCCGCCTGGCGGAGAAATCCTACGAGGAGATCATCCGGCTCCTCACGGGCCATTTCTTGCCGCAGCCCTCACGGGTGGCTCGCAGATTCCTGTTCCACAGAAGGGACCAGACCGCAGGAGAGTCAGCAGCGGACTACTTGGCGGCCCTCCGCAAACTCGCCGGGAACTGCAACTTTCCCCAGCTGGAGGAAACCCTGGCCGACCGATTCACGTGGGGCCTCCGCGATGAAAGGCTCCAGCAGAAGCTCTTCGCCAAAGAAGAGCTCACCCTCCAGGGCGCCTTCAGCGAGGCGGTAGCGTGGGAGAGGACCGCCAGGACGTTTCCCCGGGCCAAGACCGAGACCGCTCACCACGAGGAGCTGGACCCCGAGCACCAGGACGAGGGAGAAGCCTTCCAGACGCGACGCGACGCAGGACCCGCCGCCCGAGCTCCACAGCGCCCCCGAGCCCATGAACGGCAGAGTCAGCGCACCAGCGAAAGGGCTAAATGCACCAGCTGCGGCGACCCCCACGATCGGCGGGACGGCCAGTACCGGACCTGGGACTGCAGGAGCTGCGGGAAGACCGGCCATATCGCGCGAGCTTGCCGAGCCAAGCCCAACCGCCCGCGGCCGACCGCGCACCACGAGGCCGCCGAGTCCCACTCCACAGCCTCCACCTTCCTTCAGGTACTGAATTTACCCCTGACCACCCCCAACAAGATAACGATGGCGGTCCTCATAGACGGGGCCCCCTGCACCATGGAAGTGGACTCAGGCTCCTCCATCTCCATAATTGCGGAGGAGACCCTGAGAAGGCTACGCCCCGGCCAGGGGCTGCAGCTGCGACCGGCAAATTTCATATTGCAGGACTTCCAGCAAAACCCGGTCCAAATAGCGGGGTGGGCACGGGTGCTGGTGGAGCGGGGGTCCTTCAGAGGGCCCCTAGACATCCTGGTAGTAAAGCGGCCGCTTACCACCCTGTTGGGTCTTGCATGGTTTGGCCCCTTGGGAATCCGAGTAGAGGTGGCGCGCACAGCCACAGCAGGAGGGTTCGGGGAGGTGTGCGGAGAGTTCCCCGACGTATTCGATGGGTCGCTGGGTAGTTACAAGGGCCCGGCCATCTCCCTACCGCTCGACCCGACGATCAGACCGATCCGGCTCAAGGCAAGGAGGGTCCCCTTCGCCTTGAAGCCCAAGATCGAGGCAGAGTTGGACCGCCTAGTAGCCCAAGGGGTCCTGGAGCCAGTTGATTACGCCATGTGGGAGACCCCCATAGTGACCCCGGTCAAACCAAATGGGGACGTGCGGATATGTGCCGATTACAAGTGCACAATTAACAAAGCGCTCCAAGACAACCCATACCCGGTGCCAGTAGTCAGCCACGTCCTGGCAGCCCTGGCGGGGTCAAAGATTTTTGGGAAGCTGGACCTGGCACAAGCCTACCAGCAGCTCCCAGTGGACGCTAAAACGGCCGAGGCGCAGACGATAGTTACCCACAGGGGGGCGTTCAGGGTTAACCGGTTGCAGTTTGGGGTCAGCGTGGCTCCGGGGATCTTCCAGAGTATAATGGATGCTCTCCTTAAAGGGATCCCCGGAGTCCAGCCGTTTTTCGACGATGTTTTAATCGCCGCCCCGGACCCTGAGGAATTCCGCAACCGCCTGCGAGAGGTGCTCCGCCGTTTCCAAGCCGCTGGACTAAAAGTTAAGAGGGAGAAGTGTATGCTGGGGGTGCCACGGGTGGAGTTCCTGGGTTTCGCAGTGGACGCGGAGGGAATCCACCCGACCGAGGAAAAGACCAGGGCCATTGTTCAAGCCCCAGCCCCCACGTGTAAAGCGGAGCTACAGAGCTTCCTGGGGGTCCTCAATTTCTACCACACGTTCATACCCCACAAGGCGGCTCTCGCCGAACCCCTACACCGATTACTGGACAAAAAAGCTCCATGGGTGTGGGGGAAGAAGCAGGCCGCCGCCTTCCAGGCAGTTAAAGACGTTCTGGTTTCCAACGGGGTGCTGCACCACTTCGACGAGCGCCTTCCGGTCATCTTGGCTTGCGATGCATCGCCGTACGGGGTGGGCGCAGTCCTGGGGCACCAGTTACCGGATGGCCGGGAGGTTCCGGTCGCATACTACTCACGCACCCTGACCTCGGCAGAACGGAACTACGCACAAATCGACAAGGAGGCCCTGGCCATAGTAGCGGGGGTCCATAAATTCAACGATTATTTGTATGGGCGCCGGTTCACGATAGCGACGGACCATAAGCCGCTTTTGGGTCTGTTGGCCCCAGACCGACAAACTCCACAAATCCTGTCCCAGAGGGTGTTGAGGTGGAATCAGTTCCTCAACTCGTACACCTACACGCTGGTACACAGGGCGGGCAAGGCAATGGGTCACGCGGACGCGCTCAGCCGGTTGCCGCTCCCTGACACAGGCCCCGATCCAGCCCCAGCACACCAGGTCATGTCGATCGAGTCGCTTCCGGAGCAGCCCCTCCACGCGGCGGAGGTGGCTAGAGCCACCGGGAAAAACAAAACCCTAGCACGGGTGCTCGACTGGGTGGTGAGGGGGTGGCCAGAGGGGAACATGGGGGAAGAGTTCAAGCCCTACAAAATGCGAAGGGAGGAACTCACAGCCCACAAAGGGTGCCTACTATGGGGGAGCAGGGTAGTGGTCCCCCCCCTCTACAGAAACGGGTCTTAGAATCACTCCACGAAACACACCCAGGCATAGTGAGAATGAAGGCCCTGGCCAGGAGCTACGTATGGTGGCCGGGGATGGACGGGGAGATAGAGAACTGGGTCCGGAGATGCAGCACATGCCAGGAGTCGCGGCCGGACCCACCCAGCGCCCCGGCTACACGATGGGAGACCACAAGGAAACCGTGGTCCCGGCTCCACATTGATTTTGCCGGGCCGTTCCAGGGACAGATCTTCCTAATCATTGTGGATGCCTACACAAAATGGTTAGAGGTCGTTCCCGTAGGGTCTACCTCGTCAGCAGCAGCCATTAGGGCATTACGCAGGGTCCTGTGCACCCACAGTATTCCGGACACCATAGTCTCGGACAACGGGGCAGCGTTCACCTCGGGGGACTTCCAGGCGTTCCTCCAGAGGTACCTCATTAGACACATCCGGTCAGCCCCCTTCCACCCGGCCACCAACGGCCAGGCCGAGCGGATGGTCCGAACAACAAAAGAGGCCCTGGGAAGGATAGTGCAAGGCGATTGGGACCACCGGCTAGCCACGTTCCTCTTCGACAACCGGGTCATCCCAAACCCAGTCACCGGGGTCAGCCCAGCCGAGCTCCTCATGGGGCGCAAGCTCACCACAAGGCTAGATCGGCTAAACCCCGACAGAGCCCCCGACGTGCGAGGGTCACCGGAGGTCAGAAAAGCGGCTAGGGGGTTCTTCGCAGGGGACCCAGTGTACGCCCGCAACTACGCTTCAGGCCCCGAGTGGGTAGCCGGGCGGGTACTACGGGTCGTGGGTTCCCGCCACTATGAGGTATCCACCGAGGGGGGCCAGATCCTACACCGGCACATCGACCAGTTACGCCGCCGGACTCTCCCAGAGGTACCCACGGAAACGAGGGAGGGGACAGGGTCCGAGGGGCACCCAATGACACCTGCACCGACGCCACGGCCACACACACCAGCAGAGGCGGACCAACCCTCGGACCCCGACCCACAACCCAGCAACGCTCAACCCCCCGGGGAAACCCCAGAGGCGGAAGTAGCCCCGGCACCACAAGCCACTCCCAGGCGTTCAACACGGGAGCGCCGACCTCCCGCCTACCTCCAGGACTATGTCACTAACTAAGAGGGGAGGAGTGTAGTGTATGGCGTTCGCAGAACGCAACCAGTTCATAAGGGCCACAACAGCAGAATGACATCAGCCGCGGAGGCAACTGAGAAACATCCAGGTGCCTCCGCGCTGGGCGCAAGGATCCGCCAATCGCAGCTCGTGGCGGGAAATACGGCTGACCGGCATTGGACCGGCCAGCAGGGAGAATAGTCCGGCAACTGTATATATGCGGGATCCGGCCCGCGTGCTCGCTCTCTCCATCTTGTATAGTACCATGGAATAAACTATGTTGCCCTACACTCGTCTCCAAGTCTGGTACTTTACACTAAGATGGTTGGGGAACTATGTGCCACAGAGATTTACTGTCAAAATTCAAAATATTATAATGTTTATTTAAAAGAACAAAAGGTTACAAGCAAACTTTTAGCACAGCACTAGATCAGGAACCAGAAGGACAAAGAAAAGTTGGTTTTAATCACATTCTTCTTTCCCTGTTTCTAAAAACATGCTCTACAGGATGTTGAAGTAGAGCAGGCAATTCTAAGCTTAATAACTCACAAAAGGCTCTAAGAATACCTCATGCTTTCTGCATCCACCCAGACAGCCAGGCCCAGCCACATGGTCAATATGGCTGCTGCCTGCTGGCAGAATTCAACAGTCTTTTCTCTTCCAAGGCCCAGCATCAAGCAAGCTTTCCCCCTTTGGGCAAGCACTTTTATTTAAACTCTGGCTCTACCCATTTTACATTGCTCTCCACCCCTTTTCCCCTGATTTGCCCAGGTCTAGGCTTCTTTTCCTGTTGTCTGCAGGAGGCCCCCATGCATTCATGGAAATCTCCAGCTCACTCCTGGAGATAGTCTCTGAGGCTGGTCTAGCCCAATGCCCTCCCCACTCTGTTTCCTGCCTGAAGGAGAGGGATCGGCATCTCTTAAGAGGTAACCCAGCTGCTTCTGGAATGCTATGAGCTATTCCCCCCTTGCTTGTCTCTGAGTTCAGAGACAGAAACTTTTGAAGGCTGCTTGCCACTTCTCCTAGCAGCCCCGTGGCACAGAGTGGTAAAGCTGCAGTACTGCAGTCCTAAGCTCTGCTCATGACCTGAGTTTAATCCCAGTGGAAGCTGGGTTCAAGTAGCTGGCTCCAGGTTGACTCAGCCTTCCATCCTTTCCGAGGTCGGTAAAATGAGTACCCAGCTTGCTGGGGGGGAAAGCATGAATGACTGGAGAAGGCAATAGGAAACCACCCCATTAAAAAAGAAGTCTTCCGTGAAAACATCATGATGCGACATCACCCCAGAGTTGGAAATGACTGGTACTTGCACACCTTTACCTTTTTTTTGCCACTTCTCCAGGAGGCAAGGCATTTCTCCACATCCACATCACAGCCCATACCTCCTGATCACCTCTCCCAGTGGCTTCTTATAGATGTTGAACAGCATGGGAGTTAAGATAGAACCCTGCAGCACCCCACAGGTCAACAGACATGGGGAAGAGCAGGAACACCCCAACATTATCTTCTTAGACTAACCCCCTTGGTAGAACTTGAACAGCTGAAATATGGTGCCCCTTCATCTCAGCTGAGAGGGAAACCAGTAGGACACTATCATTAGTAGAGTCATAAACCAAGGTGATCAGAGCAGTCTCTGTTCTAAATCCTGTCTTTCAGGCAGAATGAAATGCCTCCAGAAAATCAGCCACTTCCAAGAACCCCTGTAGCTGAAATCCACTCTAGCACCTTACCCAAAAATGGAAGATTGAAGACTGGCCAAAAATTTTCTAACATAATAGGGCTCAGGGGCAAATACACAGATCAGGAATTATTGAATAGAGTTTCCAATTTGGGGGACATAATATAATTCAGCTATATATAATTCAACTATAATTCAACTAATGTGTTACTAAGATATTTTCTATTTTACATATTGTGCAATTTGTTTTCCAGTGAATTTTACCAGCTTCATGACAATGGTTACTTGATCAATAACACAAAGGATGAGTTATTGGGGGGGGGGGCTGAAAATAACATTAAGGAGTTGACTGGGTTTCTATAGTATAGATCACTGCATGCATCCCAGGGCATTCAACCAGAAGACAGCCTGATCATAGGCTGACAAGCTCCAGCTAATTAAGTAGTCATCATTAATCAATCTGCCAAAGTCAATATTCTCAACTATGCTTAAGTATGCAATGTAGTAAGTGAAGCTACCAAAAGAGCTTAATACAATGAAGAAATAAAACACATGCTGAGAAATAAAGAATATAAAAGGCGGGGGGGAGGAGAAGGAGGAAAAAGAGTTTATGCAGCAAGCAATGATCAATATAAAATAAATACAATGTGATAACTGTATGAATGCTTTCCAAGGTAATTAAAGTCAGCAGTGCATAAATATATTTCTGATCCAAATTTCTATAGTTTTAGTTTACTCTATGCATAAGCTCTATGGTTTCTAACTCTTCCTTCTCTAGGTCTCACTAGGTCTCACTGGATCCAATTTAAGGATATCTCCACTGATGCAACTTCTGATTTGATTCATGAGTGCCTAGTGAACAACTACCAGTTTTTTAAAAAAATATTAGAGACACTCATAATGTTTTGGTGGAATCTAAAACCAGCAACAGAAACCCAAAAGTGACAAAGAAAGGCCCCAGTTTAGAGATGTTCAAGGGCAAGTCACTAGTTCAGCTGATACCTCAATATGCAGGAACCACATATAACCACATATAACAACAGAGGTTTGGATGTGAATATGCATTTGCACAGCGCGTCAGATAAAGTGACCTGTCAACATCACACTGCATAAGTAGAACTGGCATGCATATAACTGCTTTTTTATGGTCCAGCGGATCTGCCATGTGATCAGTACATGCCACTTTATTTACCCACACATAAAAGGTAAAGGTAGTCCCCTGTGCAAGCACCAGTTGTTTCCGACTCTGGGGTGATGTCGCATCATGACGTTTTCATGGCAGACTTTTTACGGGGTGGTTTGCCATTGCCTTCCCCAGTCATCTACACTTTCCCCCCAGCAAGCTGGGTACTCATTTTACCGACCTCAGAAGGATGGAAGGCTGAGTCAACCTTGAGCCAGCTACCTGAACCCAGCTTCCACTGGGATCAAACTCAGGTTGTGAGCAGAGAGCTCAGACTGCAGTACTGCAGCTTTACCACTCTGTGCCACAGGGATCTTAAATACCCACACATAACAGCCTCCAGAAATAACCAACATGGACAGAAGGCAGATTCAAGGGCCTTTTAATCCTGAAGAAGCCAAAATCAATGTACACACGTGGAACAATTTCATGTGTGCAGTTCCCCTACTACATCCATAATTGAATTGGCAAAGGCCTTTTTAAAAACCCTGAAAATCTGGTAGGGAGGTAAGCTATCTACTATAGTAGAAAACCTGTGTTTTAATTTGAGTCTTGAATTCTGAGGAGGATATGAATTAAGAAAAGAGTACCTCTAAACACATTCAGCGCATTTCCCTCACCAGCAAGCAGCCAGAGCTACCTAAGATGATTTGGGATTAGAGGCATGATCAAAATAGGGATGGGCATCAGTTGGCTCATAAAGCAAAGTGCATCACAAATTTTGGCTGGTTCATGAAGCAATTTTTTGTGGAAGGGCTCCAGGTATTATCATTTCACAAACTTTGGTGCTCTTTGTAGCAGTTCATGGATGATTATATTTACAGACAGACTGTCCACTCTCAAACTGTTTACAAAATTCCAAGGCAGCAGGGGAGGGGACAGAATTCTCCAGCCCTCCAAAGCACTTCTGACTGCCAATAACAGGGTTCCCATTCTGTTCTATGGGATCAGCAGAATGCGATATACAACTCAGCTCAGGTCCCCACCCTCTCCTTTGCTGGCTGTTCAGTTACACAGAGAGACAAAGAATTTATTAAACGCAGACTAGCAGAGCACATTCCCTCCTGATTGTGAACTCCTCTCTCCTCTTGGGGTTTGAGGGTATTAGGTGGAATCAGGGCTCTGAGCCAGCCCATCTCTCAGCTCTTGCCAAACATCTTTCAGCTCAAGCTGAAGAGCCACAGTGTGATTGTGATTTCTCTACCCTGCTTGGGTTTACGGGGTTTAGGTGGAGTCGGGCTCCAAGCCCCCCCCCCCCGCCTCCATATCTCTGCTCATGCCGGGCAGAGGAGCTTAACTACCAGGTGCCTTGTCAGAGGAACTACATTTTATACCCTCCCACCCCTCCTGTGAACCTCTCTGTGCCATGAGGGTGACAGTGGGTGCAAAGGGGGAAGATATCCTCCACCCTCCTGTACCACAGGCCCCTGTCCTGGGCATCAAACACAATCTGGACTGTTGAGGCATGCCCAGTCCCCAGAAGGGGAAGTGCTGCCACCGGACTACGAAGTGGTTCTACTCCATGCACTGGGGATGGATGCAGACCACATGTTACAAAACATCCCCACCATGATACAGAGTAGCGTGAGGGAGTGGGTGAGTGGTGGCAACATTGTCTGCGGCTGCTGGTCTGCAGCCTTTGCTCTTCTTTGCAGAGCTCACACTTCCACTGCAAGAGCTCTGTGTTCCAGAAAATAATGCTGCCTTTTATCTGAGGTTCACAGATACAGGCCAACTTGTACTCTTCTTCTTTGCAGAGAGGATGCAACCTGGTGGTGATGCCCACCTGCAACCTCTCTGCCAAGCAGGCCTGTAGCCACAGGGGGCATGTGGGGGCACTGCCCCCTGACTTCCAGGGGGCCTTCTGGGGGGGGCAGGCTGCTCTTTTCCTTTTTTTGCCATGGCTGAGTTGCTGAAGTGTCATCAGCAGTAGCTGGAGCCAGGAGAGATGAGCAGGGGACAGCGCATAGCAGCAGCAAAAGCAGCAGGTGGAGAGGAAGGAAGCAGAAGAAGCTGCTTAGAATGGGCCGGGGGGGGAGGGGGGAATGAATATAGCTGCTGGCTGCAAAGTGCTAGGGTGGGGAAAAGGGAAGTGGCTCTGAGCCTCCTCTCCTGTTGTCCCACCAGTGTCCAGAGCAACCTGGGGGGCATTCTCAGCCTCTACCACTCCCACCTGGACCCAGCCAGGGTAGACAAGTTGGTCTTCCTCAAGGTCTACCTCCCTCTGCTGGGCTACCCTTCTCTCAACCTCACAGGGTAAGATTCAGGCCTCTTGTTGTCCTTCTGCAAGTCCCCCCCCCCCAAATTCCTCCTCCTCTTTGGATGGTCCAGCAAGCAGCCCACAGGTTGTGCTTCTGGCGCTTGGGTGGGAGGATGGCCACCTCTGCCAATTGGAGGTGGTCTCCCTCACTCCACACCTACCTCATGAAACAACATCTGCCTTATAACACAACACCTACCTCATGATTTCTTTAAATGGAGAACTGGTCTGGTTGGGCTGGGGTGCCTGCCATGCTGTCATGGGGTTACTTTGGGGAAGCCCCGACAGATGTCTGTGTTTCTGTTGTGGTATCTTGTCAGAAGTCTCTTGTCATGTCTGCCTTTCTCTCATTGTATTATTAATCACTCTAAATGGAAAAGTCAGATTTCCACTGGTCTGGTAGGACTGGGTTGCCTGCCAAGCTGTTGTGGGGTAACTTTGGGGAGCCCCTGTCAGAATGGTGGCCTTTCTCTCCTTCAGAACCTGCCTTTGGAGACTTGAGGGGGCTGCAAGCATAGGAGGGAAATCTGCATTGCTTCTAGTGTCTGGCGGGAGTGGGGGGGCGAGTCTGGCCAGGTAACATTTCCCTGTGAGTTTGGTGTCACTGGCTTGTTCCTGAGCCATTCCATAGACTCCTGTAACAGCAGCTGACTTCCAGAGAAAGCACTGGAGAGACCTTGGGGGGATGTCTGCCACTGGGACCTCAGAAATGTAATCCATCCCCAATTCTGAGAGATGGTAGATGAGTTGGTGACAACGGTGAGGCTCCCTGTGCATCTGGTGCACGTAGTTGCAGGGAGTCAATTCTATACACTTTTGATCTTGTGCCTGATGTTTCCCCCAAATACACTTTCCTGTATTGACCTTAGTCCTGTTGGGTTTGACTTTACTCCTATGGCCACAACAAAACTTATACTGTTGATGTGGTTAATTTTTATTTTTTATTTTATTCTTAATTCTTAAACTACAGTGTATGGCCTATAATTATTTAAACCTGAATAAAACATCAAAACATTAAGGTTCTGCTGGGCTTGCAAAAATGCCCCCCACTTTCAGTTTATACTGCAGAGAATCTCTTTGATTCTGTTCTGGCAGGCTTCTATTGCCTTTGCTTTTTTTGTTCACTTTCCCTCCATTGGAAACAATGGAGGATGGGGGCACCTTCTTGGACGGGGGCTGTAGTGTGGACCCTGTAAATCCACTCCTCACCAAACTCAGCCGGCAGGTACAGCAACGTCAGCCAGACGCTGCAAGATCAGTGTCTCTAGATCCATTCTATACACTCCTGAACCTGCGCCCATCAATTCCCCAGAAAGCACTTTCCTGGGGGTACATTCTGGGGAGGGCTATAACTCGGACTCCATAAATCCAGCCTTCATCAAACTTGGAAGGGAGGTGGAGGAGAGTCAGCTGGAGATCCCCATGCAAATTTGGTATCTCTAATATGTTGTGGAGGGTGTTCTATTCATGTCACATATTGAACAAGTTCATCTATAGTCAAAAAGTCTGTGACTGTTTGTGGTTTGTGAACTGTGCACTCCATGAACCACAAAACAATATGAACCACATTTACCAAGTTCATGCCCATCCCTAATCATACACTCAGAAGTACATCCAATTTTATTCAAAGGGTCATACTCTCAGACAGGGGTCGTTCTGTAGAAAAATAGGTAGCGGAGCTCATTGGCATAATTCATTAGCATATGCCGCCAACCCCCAGCCAAAAGTAATCCGATGCAAGAAAGGAGAGCCCAAGGTGAGTGAGGACAGCTTGGGCTGGCTAGAGATCCAGCAACCTAAGCAGGTCTCATTTACCTGGGGCTCTCTGGGCCACCATCACCCCCAGTCAAAAGGCCAGCAAGCCACTCACCACCCAAAATCACATGAGAAGTGGAAAAAAGGGTGGTGTGGGCTTCTCCAGGGGTTAATGAGGGCTGTTGGGGTTGTAGCAAAGCTCCTGGTGGCTGGCTGGCTGCCCGCTCTCCTAATCCAGGGATTGTTATGCAGCTGCACCTACTATTCAATGGACAAGGTAGCACTGGGGAGGAAGAGGGGGAACCCTTAGAAAGGTACAGGAGCTGTATTTCTGTGAGCTCCTGCTGGATCTGAGGCCTGCTCCCAGGATATTGTTTTTTTTAATTGCAGTCTATGGCTCCTGGACAGACCTGACCCCTCTTTTTTTACAGAAATTCTGTCAAACAGCCAAAGAAACAAAGTAACCAAGTTTGCAAAAAGAGGCACTAACATTACCCTGACATGGAAAACGACAGGATTATTTTCAAGGTTACCAAAATCCCTTATTTAAACTCAAAATTGAGGAATATATTAGTGGGCCACCTAGCCATAAACTCTACATTTGGGTATGTCCTTTCCTATGCAGATCCTGGAATGAAGCTGCACAAAAATTATATTCATGAGGAGACAATTCCCATGTGTATCATTTAAAATTTTTTCAGCTCAAGATTAAAATTATTTCCTTTTCCAAAAGCAACATTTCCAGAATTATTCGTCTTTTTTTAATTTGCACTGGTGTTTCTGTCTTGCAGCTGATTAAAGAGCCAACTTCTTCCTTTAACACACTTTGACGTATCTTCCCATTGCCAGATATAGCAGTATCTATTATAGACGTGGTTAATAAGGTAAGCTTCTCTCAGAATGATTTCATCCTTTAAAATGGAAGCTTTTTAATAATGATGGATTTTTTAAAAAAAAACTGGAATTAATGTGCACTGCATATAATGTGTTGTAAAACAGGCAGCGCATCATTATCACCTCCTACTCAGAGCCATTTTAACTATAATCTCAGTATTTGGGTAGCTCAGCTAATTAACAACCTGGTATTACTGTAAAGATGAGATTGTCATGTTATTTGAAGTGCTTTTTAACATCCCCTTTGAGCGCCAGCTACTAAATTTGTTAACGGTCGGCACTATTTTAAGGGGAGCAAATTATATAATTTTTATGAGACTAGAAAATGAAAAGAAATATCTAATTTGATTAAAAACTAAAATTTACATTTTAATAAAGTTTCTGATTTTTAACACCTCTTTGCAGTTACTGTTTGCATTCATTAACCCAGGAGTATCCATGCCATGTGGTACATGACTGCAATTTTTAATGATACTAATCATAAATGCAGAGCCTGATGCCATTTGACTAACATTCAAAGCATTATTGAGAATGAATTCTTGCAGTGCTGACATTTTTTCTCTTTCCCACACCTGCTTTTCCAAATTTCAACATTTAACACTAAAGATGCTACTAAACTTCACATGAGACTACTTCTGAGGAACCAGGCAAACTAGGAAACTATTAGTATCACCAGTGCTGACAAGAAGTCTGTGGGGTGTCATCTCCTTACGGTACAAGAAGTCTAAAAACCAGATCATGGTATGAAGCCTGTTGGAAGGATGGAGCTTCAGGCACTCAAATGGATGGATAATTTCATTCTATAAACAATCTTATGCCTATGAAGAAGAAAACTGCAGATTTATACCCCACCCTTCTCTCTGAATCAGAGACCCAGAGCGGATTACAATCTCTTATATCTTCTCCCCCCACAACAGACATCCTGTGAGGTGGGTGGGGCTGAGAGGGCTCTCACTGCAGCTGCCCTTTCAAGGACAACTCCCACGATAGCTATGGCTAACCCAAGGCCATTCCACCAGCTGCAAGTGGAGGAGTGGGGAATTGAACCCAGTTCTCCCAGATAAGAGTCCGCACACTTAACCACTACACCAAACTGAAATAATCTCATACTTTCTCCTGTCATATCTGGGATGCCCAGCAAAAAATGAAAGAGGGTTGTTGTGAAGTATTTAATATGACCCTGGCCAGTAAAATAGATACCAACTCATATCCAGCACCCAGCACAGGCTCATATACTGACCTTAAAGATGTAGTAGTTGAGGATTTACGTAGCCTTGGTGAATGTGCAAACCAGGGAAGAAATTTCACCATCAGATAAAGCATTTAGCAACCAGCATCACCTGAGCAGGCAGGGTGGCAAAGAACCACCACTGGCACTCAGATAAGGACTCCCTTTGAGTCACCTTTACACCACCCAGGCAAAACTCAAACATATGAAAATAAATCAGATGCCTTGCCAAGCTTTGAGCACCCCAGAGTGCCCAGGGCCCACAAACTATTATTTCCCATTGCATTCCCAATAGCTCTGTGACCAGATAACTGGACACCTCCAAGAAAACCTCATCCCATCAACTACTTAGGACTCTGTTTTTATCCAGTCATTCTTGCCAGCGATGCCAGAGGGCCTGCCAACAGCACAAAATAGAGCTAGCCTGGATATTACTAAGAACTGGATATTACATGTCTCCTCAAACCTTCTCTAAATAGCTGCCCTTCACTGTAGATCCCAAAAGTAAGCCATCTGCTAGTGTGCACTGTCTTCTGTCTATGCAGTTTTAGCCTGTTCCCAACCAGCTTTGCCTCCTCCTTCCCCTCTGTCCACAGTTTTCCAAAATAACTAAATATCAATAGTTTGGAGGTCATGAGGTGTTTGAGAAATATCATCACCATGATAAGGTAAAACAAGAAAGACTATTTTCCCCTATCCTGTAGATATATAATGTTCCTGAAGTGGTGTTCTAGGAAAGTCAGAGCATTCATGGTTTGTGATATTACCTGTTAGAATGCATTAACTTGTTGTGGTTCCCCCAATCTTCTTCCTTCCTTTTCTGGGTCAAACAAACGTTATGCAATGGACACAAGGGATGCCAGAAGCCAATAGAGTTGGAAGGGACTCCGAGGGTCATCTAGTCCAACCCCCTGCACAATGCAGGAAACTCACAAACACCTCCCCCTAAATTCACAGGATCTTCATTGCTGTCATTGTTTTAAAAAGTACAATAATGTGCTTTTTAAAAAAATTAACATATATCTCCCTTTTCTTCACACAAGGCTGTTCTATTGGTAGGCCACAGATAGCTGTACAAATTGTACATCCATAAGATAGGATAGGAGAGCTGGTTTGGTGTAGTGGTTAAGAGCAGTGGACTCTAATCTGAAGAACCAGGTTTGATTCTCCACTCCGCTACATAAAGTCAGCTGGATGACCTTGGGTCAGTCACAGCTCTCTCAGTGCTCTCTTGGCCCCACCTACCTCACAGGGAGTCTGTTGTGGGGAGAGGAAGGGAAGGTGATCGTAAGTGCTCCAGGACTCCTTCAGGTAGTGAAGGGAAGGGCATAAAATCAGCTCTTATATTTCAATGACTTTTTGAGAAAGTCATAACAAGTAAATTGGTATAAAGCTTATATACAGACAGCAAGTGCTAGTGTTGGATAGTAGCGAAAGTAGTGGACTATGATCAGGAAGACGGTTCAGATTTCCATTTTGCCATAAAGGTCATTGGGTAAGGATAAAACTGAGAGGAAAAGCACAATTCTTGTCCTCTTGACATCCTTGGAGGAAGGACAGGACAAAACTCTCATAAATGGTTATAATCAGTGTTCCCTCTAAGCTGAGTTAGTGTGAGCTAGCTCACAGATTTTTGACCTCCAGCTCACACATTTTTGTCTTAGCTCAGGAAAAATGGCCCCAGAGCAAGTTAATTTATGCAGTAGCTCACAACTTTAATGCCAGTAGCTCACAAAGTAGGATTTTTGCTCACAAGACTCCATGGCTTAGAGGGGACATTGGTTATAATGTCAATATTATTACAAAGAACTTTGAGTTGCTGCGCCATTGGGGCTCCCCTTCACTCTGCCCTTTCATCCCAACTTATATCACTGCTGACATGACCAACCCAGCCATTTCAGATGATGGCTATAATCATCTATTTTTGTAGCCAAATCACTTATCAATTATTTAAAAACCTTATTGCTTCCTTGAGCACTGGGCTGAGGCAGGCTAGGAATTTAAATAAACACTTGTGTTTCTTCCCTGTTTGTACAATAACCATATGGTACAGTAAATAAATATTCATTAATTCATGCAGCAGACAGCATGCATGGCCAATCCTCAAAAGTTAAATGAATGGGAGCTTATCCTGACAGGATGGCTTAAAGGATTGCTGCCAAACTCAAAACAACCAAATGACATAATGGTCTGTTGGTTGCCTGATGAACTGCATCCCTGTGCTTGTTAGAATTTATGTTACTCACGTTGCTCAAACATTTGGTTAAACATTAGTCTAATGGTGTAGTTAGAAGAAGAGGAAGGCAAAAGAAGAAGGGGATGGCAAAAGATGAGATGTCTGGACAGCGTTTCTGATTTAACAAACACGGATTTGAGCAGACTTTGGAGGATGGTGGAAAACAGGAGGGCCTGACATGACTTTGTCCATGGTGTCTCAAAGAGTCGGACTCGACTGTGCGACTGAACAACAAACATAGATAGCTAAACGGCTCCTGCAGTGCGTCATCACTGGGGGGGGGGGGGGGGTCCCAAGAGAACATATCTTAATTTTATTATTTTCTATGGACTGACAGACTAATGTTCATTACCTTTTCCTTGGCTTTCCTGCCCCACAGCATTCAACCTCCAAAGCACTCTTACATGACCATCTTTTTACCAACATCACACAGAGCTTTATCCATAAGTCTGAATTCTTTCCTCGGCTCCACATTTTCCTTTCTCCCACTGTACAGCAAGAGGTGTCTTTACAGCTGCTATGGATTTCCAGTTTTCAGTCTTTGAGTTCTGACTTTTCCCAAGATCCTTAGTGTACAAAACAGGGAGGGGCAGGCACCCATCTCATCCTATGGCATTTGAGAGGGCTTCAGAGCTAATCTTCTCAACTCCCACTCTCCATCAAATGTTTGGGAATAGGCTCCCTGCTGTTGTCCTTCCTGTCTTCTTGGGCAAAAAACTCCGCTGTGACTGCACTAGCAACTAATATTTGTCTTTGCTGTGTGCAGGTACAATCTTGTTCTTCTTTCTTGTCTTTGTTGTGGCTGCTCCTCTATTGCGGTTTTACTTTGTTTTACAGGGGTACATCATCTAGGTCCCACGTGCACCCAGTGTCCGTGGTTACTTAATCCTTCTCAGTTTGTTTTCATCCACTCTAAGCGCGCATTATCATTCATGAGGAAAAACTGACTTTTAATCAAACAGTACTGATGAGCCAGTTGACACCCTCTATCATGGAGTGCGAGTGCTGCTATTCCTGCTGAGGTACAACATGGGTTTGGTTTTTTTTACCCTCCTACCCTTGGGATATGAGAAACTCCTATGTCAATAGATAAGACATCACTTCATATAGAGAAACTGCACTGGAATTCCATTATACAGTAAGTAGAGGCTTTTTAAAGAACATTCTTGGCTAGTTTAAATATAGTCGCTCAGGGTGGTACCTACTGAATCTTGCTGGGCAGACCCGATCACTACCAGTCCCTAACAAGGCTTGTACATGGTCCAGAACTGGGGGGACCAGTTATAACATCCTTCCAGACTGAACAAGCACTGTCCTTGTTTTTTTCATCTGAGACATTCCTCGTAAGACAGTGTTGTCAGGGCAAGAACTCCCATCTACCAATTTAGCTCAAATGTATCACCTCCGTGAATCCAGTTTTACTTTTCTAGTCCCGTTCTGCATATAATATTAAAATTATTGTTGCAGATAGACCATGTGACAACTAATTTATTATAATATCACTGAAATATGGCAGGGGAAACTCATGCCAGGGATCCAGAACCCAGTCCACTAAGTTCTGAAATGTGATGGCAGGTCCATGTAATTCAATTGGAATGAGGCAGAAGTGAAAAGTCCCTTGGGCATTGGAAGAGAATTCTTTCCTTTATCTTGGGTGTGAAATTTGTCAATATTCTTTAGTTAGATCCAAGCAAAAAGATGTAAAATAACTGTCTCCTATATTCCCTATTTTTATGTTGATTATTGCTAGATCTCTATCTACATTATCACTGGAGGATGTGGCCTTTTTGAACACACCTGGCTGGAAGATGCATGTAGTCCACTCCTGTCACAGCTTCTAGTCAGTTTCTCAATGATCTCATTTGCAGAACAGAGGATAGAGATCTTGCAGAAGCTAGCTATAGCTTAAGGGCAGAAAGGGATATCATTTTTGTAAATAAATAACCGACAACCATTTTAATTAGACCAAAACATTTATTTTATATTCCTTGTGGTGGTTTCCAGTTAAGTTCCTACTAGTTGCATGGTGGACCAGTTGACATCTCTGGAGAGTCTTCTAAGGCACTCTCACACAGAGTATATTACAGCTATAATCTGGATGTTCCCAAGGCATGTATGACTATGGCAGGTTCAGCCTTCTCCAGAAATTACCACACTTGGTAAACATCCAATAGTGGTAAATCATACCCATGACTATCTCCACCATCTGTTTCTCCAGAAAGAGTCCTACACTGCAAATCATGTCCTATGGGAGGCGTACTACCACATCTAGAACAGGCTGTAAATCTAATCTCAAATCAATTTTATCCCTCATAAACTGTATTTGTCTGGTTGCATCACCATTTGCTTACGGCATGCCTGGCTATAATATCTCAACACTGCAAGTCAGTTAAGATGGTCCATCCTCAGAGGCTCTTGGATCTTACAGGATTCCAGAACAAAAAGGTAAAGGTAGTCCCCTGTGCAAGCACCAGTCATTTCCAACTCTGGGGTGACGTCACATCACAATGTTTTCATGACAGACTTTTTTTTTGAGTGGTTTGTTATTGCCTTCCCCATTCATCTACACTTCCTACCCCCCCACCCCCCAGCAAGCTGGGTACTTGTTTTACCAACCCTGGAAGAATGGAAGGCTGAGTCAACCTTGAGCTGGCTACTTGAACCCAGCTTCCACTGGGATTGAACTCAGGTTGTGAGCAGAGAGTTCAAACTGCAATAATGCAGCTTTACTACTCTGCACCACGGGGCTACATGGATTCCAGAATAAGAGGTTTAGGATGCTACAGAGCTACAGCTTTGACTCTGCCAACTCCCTCAAAGCAACTAGGAATGAAAAGTTGTCAGGAACAGTTGATGAGACCAATTCCCAGTGTCCTCTTCACTCATTTCAGATGCTATGGTTGATGTAAAACAAGTTGGAAGACACCTAGGGTGACAATGATAAAATATTCAATTTGGATCAGACTGAACATGCCACATTTCAGCTCTACCTCAAGTTCCAATTGGCCTCATGGAGACTGTTGAAACCCTGATTTGGAGGCAGCCCTTGGATGGATGCTGGCTAATAGATTAAAGCTTAATCCTGACAAGACAGAAGTGCTACTGGATGAGATCATACTCCCTTGAAGGAGCAGGTCCATAACTTAGGGCTGCTGCTGGACCTGGACCTACTACTGGTTAAAGTAAAGGGTGGTGGGGACTACGAGTGCCGTTTGCAGTTTTGTTTGGTTAGTCAGCTGCAGCCTTTCCTAGGCAGAAAAGATCTGGTCACTGTGGTGCACATCCTAGTAACATCTAGTTTAGATTTACACATGCTCTATGTGTTCAAAAAACTTCAACTGATACAAAACGCTGCAGCCAGAATGTTGACTGGAATAGATCACGGGGACCATATCACTACTCTCTTGACCAATTTATGCAGGGTCCCAATTTGTTTCCAAGGGGAGAGGAGAAGAAAGGAAAGGAAAGGAAAGGAAAGGAAAGGAAAGGAAAGGAAAGGAAAGGAAAGGAAAGGAGAAGGAAGGAGGGGAGGCGAGGAGAGGAGAGGAGAAGGGAGGGGATGAGAGGAGACTATTGCTGCAAAAGTCTTTATTCTCTGCCACCTTCATAGAATCATACAGTTGGAAGGGACCTCTAGGGTCATCTAGTCCAACCCCCTGCACAATGCAGGAAACTCACAAACACCTCCCCCTAAATTCACAGGCTCTTCATTACTGTCAGATGGCCATCTAGCCTCTGTTTAAAAACCTCCAAGGAAGGAGAGCCCACCACCTCCCAAGAAAGCCTGTTCCACTGAGGAATCGCTCTAACGGTCAGGAAGTTCTTCCTAATGTTGAGCCGAAAACTCTTTTGATTTAATTTCAACCCATTGGTTCTGGTCCTGCCTTCTGGGGACACAGAAAACAATTCCACAACATCCTCAATATGTTGGGAAGGTAGTTCCAAAATCTGAATATGATCCCATGGAATTAGCTATATTGATGGCATATTTGTGCTACATTTGTCCAGTTCTTTTACTGATAAAATTTTTCTTATCCATACTAACTTACATGCCATTTTGGATATCTGCAACATCAAAGCAATCATTTGTCACAGTTGTTTGGATTATTTTAGCTAGTACTGATGTTGGATTCCTTGTGTAAGTGACTACTTACTGAGTAGATCCTTGCCCATCATAGTTGATTAAACCTTGCCAGCAGAAATTTAGAAACTCCAGAGAAACTCTGACCAGGCTAATTAATGACTCTTTGCTACAGAGTAGTTCCTCTCATGCTTTAAAGGAGACAGTGGTTTGTCCTTCCTTAAATAAGAAAGATCTGGCCAAGCTGACTCATCTCCAACCTCCCATTTTAGGATATGAATGTGTCAGAGGAACAACTTCAGGGACTTCTGAATGATACTCCTTTCCTTAAAACATTTCCATATCTAAAAGGTGGACTTCCCCTATGCACTTTGAGGTACATTAAACCCCTAAAGGGCTTGGAACCAAAGCACTTAAAAGACCACATGCTCACATACCTTCTACCTATTTATTTATTCAAAACATCACTCTCCCATGTCTCTCACAAAGAGATGGGTTACAATAAATGCAGAAAACAAAATTTAAAGCACATAGACTAAAAATACAAATGACTACCTTAAAACCAAACTCGTTAATCCAGTGGCACTGGAAAGCTATTAAATTGTTGGCCTTCCTCACATCCTCAGGAAGGCCATTCCACAATAATGATGACACCACAGAAAAAGCCCTATTCCCGGCAACTGTAATCAAAATTGGTCTGCAAGCCAGAACTAGGGATGCTTGAACATCCATTGATTCTGTTCACATCCTGTTAACAGTTGCAAACAGGAACCTGATTTTTGATACACTGTACTTTGACTTGTTTGTGACTGTTTGACTGGTTGCAGTGCAGTGCAGTGCAATCAATTTTTCATGCAGCTGTGGCCACCATTTCCCCTGCTGTATCACCAAAGAGCTTTTAACAAAAATATTAGTAATTGCTATTGCTACCTGATCAAGCCATCCACTACCATGACTTCTGAATTCCCAGCTTTCACTTAAAAAAAAAAAAAGTTGTCAATAACCCTTTTTATTAAAAAAAAAACTCTCAAAAAAGTCCTCCAAGTGGCATGGCAGGAGAAAAATGCAGGGGAAATGGTGGCTCACTGTGCATGCAGCCTACAGACAATTAAACCAGTCACAAATCATATAAATCAGTCATAAATGCTATGTTGGGGTGGAGTGGGGGAATCCTGCCCTTCCGTGTTCATCGATGTAGTAGCAACATTAATGGGCACATGCAGTTTTGAAAAAAAAACAATGTAAACCTATTCTCAAGCATCTGAGTTATTTAGTGTGAACCCAGCAGACCATATCTGATCACTGCATTCTAACATACCAAGGGGGAAAAACTCTTTTCCAGAAAAGCTTTTACTCTATTATTCTCTTCAGCAAACTTACAAATGTACACAGCACCCCGCTGTAACTTGTAACTCTGAGCTCCAGAAAAGTTCCCATTTCAGTACATTGTCCATACCCCCTCTACTGTAACACTAACCCTTTCACAAAACTCTTCTCCCATGCTCTCCATCTCCAGTTCCTAACTGTCAGAAATGTCAGGTCCCAGCTTCTCAGCAGTGAGGCGTTTCAGAGCTCTCACTGGCTCCTGTGTTGCTGGGGTAATTTTCACTGCTGTACATATCACATTCATCTGAAAGAGAGCTGGGGATGGCTCCTGGGATATGGAACTGCCTCCCTTTGGTCATTTGCCCACTGATTGATCTAGATTAGTTTCATGCACTGACAAAACATATCCATCGACCCAGGCTAATGACACCTAGGGAGGGAAAGCGGCATGGTGATAGCCTGATCTCATCAGATCTCAGAAACTAAGCAGGATTGATACTTGGATGGAAGACCTCCAAGGAAGGCTCTGCAGAGGAAGGAAACCAGCTCTACTTCTCATGTGCCTTGAAAGCCCCCTTGCTGGTATCAGCCTAAGTCAGTTGTAACTTGACAGCGCTTAAATACATAACGACACCCAGCTCTATGTTTCAATAACTGAGAAACAGAAGAAGTCACCTCAGTGCATGAAAACAACAGTCAAAGAGATGAAAGCTAACAACCTAAGACATTTTTAAAAAGAAAAAAAGGAGGTGATGCTGGTAGAGAAAAGTGATGTTCTAAAATGGGTTGACTTATCTGTGATAGGAGTCCAGGCTATTCATGGGTAAGGCTATCTTCATTCCTTCATAAGCACTCTCTTGCACCAAGGTAGCTCTGACCTCTTACAAACATGTTTTCTTCACTACTAATAGATCTAGTCACAAGGCTTCTAGGTGATCACATAAAGGGATTGGATTTGAATAAGTCACTGACCACACCAAATTTTATAGTTTTATTATGTGTTTATTTAGGAGGTTCATTAGATATGATTTTCACAAAGAGGCTTACAATAATATAATACAACATAAAAATGCAATATTCTCTAGGGGGGCTAGGAGTTGCATTATCTCCAGGGGGCCTTTCCATTGGGTCCAACTATTCTTAAAAAAAAAAAAAATCTGCACATTTGGAATCCATCCCCTGCCTGCAGCTGGCATTGCTTTATGTGCTGGTTGTACAGAGTTTCTGAACATGCAGAGAATTATGTAAGTTGGCTACTTATAGTCCTACTGTAATTGCTTGCATACCTGTTGAATGTAAGCTGTTGAAGTTAGTGTCTGTGGAATCATCTTGCTTGCCTAACACTCCCTTACCAAAAAATGTTCAAATGGAAAAACTATGGATACTTGAGTTGCTTTCCTTACCATGAACAGAAAGATGTTAATATAGCTGTTATCCTGGGATGGATGTCTTTCTGCCATTTCCCCTAACAGTGCATTTTATATCCCATTAAATCTCTATCACAGCAGCATTTCTACTCCTTCTCTTTTGTATGAAGGAAAAGAAAGCATGTACACACACGTGTTCTGGATGGGAAAATGACAGCACCAGCACCCTTTCTCATTTGCAACTCCTCCTCCTTCATTTATGTATACATACACCCTTGCTTTGGATGGGAAAGAAGCATACAATTAACTCTTTCCCCTGCATCAAAGCTGCTTCCAGCAGGAAAAAATAGAGGTAATGGGGATGCAGAGGGTGGCACCCCCCTCCCCAAGGGTTCTAGAGCAGTGTTTCCCATTTGCAGGGTCGTGACCCGGTACCAGGCCACAGAAGCCTCACTACCGGGTCACAAGAAAAGCCAAAGCTAGCCCCACCCCCAGCAAAGCATGACCTCTGCTCTGCTTCCTTCATTCCCCCCATCTCTCTGCTGTGCAGAAGAAAAACTAGCCTTGAAGACTGACACAGCTGCAAAGTCTGAGCTCTGTTTGGCTTCCTTCCTTCCTTCCTTCATCTCTGTGTTGTGCAGAGAGGAGCTGGGCTGCCTCTCCTTCCTTCTCCCCCCTCCCAGTGTTTAAGAGAAAAGCTGAAGTCCACTGGCACTTTAGACCCATGAAGTGTTCTTCAAGGTATGAGCTTTCATGTGCCTTGCAGTCTGCTCTTTTGGGGAGATTTCCCTGGGAGGCCTGGGCGGCAAAGAAGGGTGTGTGTGTTTTTTCAGCCAGGAGGGGCAGGGAGTGGGCCTTCCAATAGCTATTTTTTTTTTTTTACCAAACGACCCCTGGGCAGCATTGTTGCTGGCTGGGGTCATCTGATGGCAAGAAAAGCTTTTTTTTCTCCCTTCCTTCCTTCCTTCCTTCCTTCCTTCCTTCCTTCCTTCCTTCCTTCCTTCCTTCCTTCCTTCCTTTCTCTGCAAGTGATGCTCTGTCTGTATTCTTGGTGCTGGGAGGGGGGGAAGCAACAGTGGGAGGGCTTCTAGTGCCCTGGCCCCACTGATGGACATTCTGGTGCTTTTGGGGCATTGTATGAGAGAATTTTGGACTGGATAGTCCACTGGCCTGATCCAACATAGCTCCTCTTATGTTCTTTCTTTCCATGTCTTCTTTTCCTCTCCTTCCATTTTTTACTGGATAAAACTTTTCTGTTCATCATACTGTTGTTGCAGACATAGGAGCTCTGCCAATGAAAAGTTGGCACCCCCAGTTGTAGCCAGCTGGCCTTTCTTTGAGATTTCTGTGTGAGTGAGTAAGAGTGAGAGGTGTGGGGCAGAAAGAGATTATTGGAGATTATTGCACTATATCTCAACAGCACTGGAAGTGATGGTACTATGAACCTGGCACCATTTTACTGGTTCTGCTTTTAACCGCTGTCTGACACCAAAATTAAACTCCTCCTGTAGATATTAAAAAGGATGAAAGAAGTTCACTGGCTAAATATCTGCAAAACAGGTTGCTTTTAAAGACATGGGAAACACAGCTAGTAAAAAGCTGCAGGCCCCTCATAAATATCCTTTTTGGGATAACTACAGAAAAGCTTGTATGAACGTCATATAACTGGAAATTAATTCATTAATTGCAGTACAATTCTCTGCTACCTTTCACAGCAATTTCCCATTGTTTCAGCCAAAGAAAAGTATAAAAAATAGCTGTAGAAAGATTTTCTTGAAACCAAGCAAGCTTGGTTGTAGCTTGAAGAAGGGTTCCAGTAGTAGCAGCTGAAGGAAGGGTCTACTAAATGTTTCAGCATATTTTGAGGTAGAGCACCTGCCAGGGCCCAGTGTGGGTGATACACAGTGCTGTCATTCCTGATGGCAATGGCAACAGCACTCCCAACTGCATACACTGGCTAGTGCTGTTGAGGAAGGGATGTGTCAGTGGTGCAGGCAATTAAACATGGGCATTAGGAGTGCTTGCAAGTTGGAGAAGAACACACAAACAGACAGGCGCATGTAGGTGTGGGAGTAGAAAGAGAGGACCGCCCACCTTCCACCCCCGTTTTGGCTCAGCATGAGTTTCAGAGAGATTTTTCTGAAAATGAAGTTACTTCAGAAGAAGAGGCAGGTTTGGGGGAGTGCCCTGGAAGTGACATCACATAAAAAGATGGAGTTTTGGTTCAGTGGGCTCTGGAAGTGACATCACTTGGCCCTTGACACCACAGGAAATGACATAAATCCTGTCTTCCAGCTCCACCCCCAAAGTCTCTTGGCTCCATCCCCAAATTTTAGTGGGCCACGAAGGAAAAGTGTAAAAATAACTGGGTCACAGGAAAGAAAAGTTTGGGAAATACTGTTCTAGAGGCTCCAAAATTGCAGTGCATCTCTGGCTGACTCTCCTCTACCTGTCTACCAAGTTTGGTGAAGACTGGACTTGGGGGGTGCAAGTTACAATTTTTTTAAAAAAGGTGCCCCCAGGAAAGTACATTTGGGGGAGATGTCAGGCACAGGTTCTGGAGTATATAGAATGAACCCTGTGCAAACTAGAGGCATCAAACTTGCGGCAGATCTCCTCGGAATGCCCCCCTACATGCCCTACAACTTATGTGTAGATTGGACTTGGGGGGGGTCTGAGTTACAAATACTCAAACAAGGTGCCCCCAGGCAAGAGCTTTGCAGGGAGCTTTCCAGTTCACCCAGAGAAAATGGCTGGTTTGCAGGGTGGACACTGTGGCATTATGCCCCACTGGAGTCTCTCCCCTCCCACAACCCCACCTTCCTCAGGCTCCACTCCCAAAATTCCAACCCTGGGCAACCCTAATCACTTTCCCCACCTCCAGCCAGAGGCTCACTGTGGGGGGCGGGGACTGTCTCTCAGAGAGTTCCTGGGCATAATAAAATGGTACAGTGCCAAAGGGGAAATCCAGTCCACTCACCTTTTCCATCACATTTCTGCATCATCCTTCGTTTGCCCCCTGAGGAGTTCCTTTAAGTTGCCTAGGAATTTGGGTGGATTCACAAGGTAACGGCATACTCTGCAGTCAGAAAATTCTCCAGTGCCTTTCCAACTTAACTGAATGTTTGAGTTGTTCAAGAAACAGCTTTAAAAGTCTGCTCCATTACTGTTTTTCCGCTATTTGAGAATCATTTGTGGGTTTTAGCCATTTAATGATGGCCTCTTTAATTCTAACTTTATGACTAAGGGGCAGGTCATCAGAAGTGTGTTGTAGAGACCAAATCACCACCGATATGTTTCTTCATTAATTTCAGACTCAACATATAATGTTACCTCAAACCTATCACCATAAGTTGTCTCTCAAGTGGGTAAGACCATCATTATGGGTTGGACTCCTGGCCAAGTTTAAATTTATAATATATGCTCACTCATGCTTTATCTGATGGGCAAAGTCCTCAGTATTATCATCTGGGGTCAACATTGTAAGACAGAACATAGTATCGTGTTTCTCCCCCACTTTGGGCATTGGCTTCTGAAGGCAAAAGACAGCTGGCCTCAGACTCCTTAGATAGTTCCATGGTCCATTCCATCTAGACTTTCTGTTGGCGCTGAAGTAAATGTTTTAAAGACCACATCTTAATGTTCTATCACCCACTGACCAAGCTCTGAGAGATCCATGGAAACAGAAACCCTCACAGAATATTTTTGTTAATATTTACTATAGACCACCTTTCTCACTGAGACTCAATGTGGATTACAACTAAAAATAATGCAGGAAGAACAATACAATACATACAACCAACAATTACCCCATACTAATTGCAAACAAAATTAGAGACCAATGCACTAAATACACAGTAAAATATAGTAAAGCAGGAATTACAAGAATGGAGAACAATATCATGAAGCATTATATAGACAATAAAAATGTAACAAAACTGCCTACATTTTAATTAAATAAACACAGAATAATATAAACAATGAAGACAATTCCATTCACATTAAACTACAACCTTATTCACTTTCCAAAAAGGTAGAAGCCAAAATAGAGAATGCTCCACTATAGATAGTTGTCGTTCTTATACGTCTGCAGGGTGGCAACTTCAGAAGGTTTTGCTCATGTGAGCAGAGCTACCACTGCAGTGCATCCTGGGAAAAATGGTCCTGCAAATTTGTAGATTCTAGGTCAAGGGCAGCCAACAGTAGCTCTCCAGATTTTTTTTGCCTACAACTCCTATCAGCCCCAGCCAGCATTGCTGATGGCTGGGGTTGATGGAAGTTGTAGGCAGAAAACATCTGGAGAGCTACCATTGGCCACCCCTGTTCTAGGTCATCAAAGGTTTTGTAGGGGATAAACAGTATCTTGAAATAGTCCGCCTTCCTTGCTGAGACTCAAGGCAGATTACACAATTAAAACAATGCAATAAAACCAGTATAAAATGCACAACCAGTTCTCTATTATGTATCTTTGTGTGGTGCCATAGTATTTCTTCCCTTCTGGGTCTTACCCTTCCCAGAATATGAAAGGAAGAGAATTGTTGGCACCCCAACCAATACTCCCTCTAAGCTGTGGAGTCTTGTGAGCAAAAATTCTACTTTATGAGCTACTGGCATTAAGGTTATGAGCTGCTGCATAAATTAGTTCACTCTGGGACGTTTTTCCTGAGCTAAGACAAAAATGCATGAATCAGAGGCTAAAAAATTGTGAGCTAGCTCACACTAACTCAGCTTAGAGGGAACACTGACCTCAACCCATCTTATCCTCTCCTAATTTCTGCAGCTCCAGCTAATTCCCCTCAGTTCTTTTCCCTGTTTAAAAGTTTTATTGGTTTTCTAAAGGTTGGGGGTAAAGGGTAAGGGGGAGTAGAAAATTATAGTTACAAATATACCATAATCTGCATGTAATATACTTTCTTAGAATACAGGTCCGCATCTTATATACTTTCTTAAAATACGTATATTGTCACATGTTATTATCTCTTAACATTAAATCATCAACATTTTGATACATTTATGTTATAAGTCTTCTTGTTGAAATACATATTCAAGTCGACATTTCCCACAAAGGCAGTCTTATAATAATAAAAGATACAGGAGAAAGGAAATATAAATTCAAGCCAAAGAATCATAAGAGTCTTGAGTATCTAGCCAAATATATAGTTTCGACCAGTATTTTCTTGCTTCTTCCTTAGATTTCCCAGCCAACAACTGGGATAAGTAGTCCAACTCAGCCGTTTCCAGAATTTTCCCCAGCAAGTCCAATCTCATGGGAATCTCCTGAAGTTTCCATCTTTGTGCCAAAAGAATCCTGGCCTCTGTGTTCCCCCCAGTTCTTCTCTACCCTTCTGTAAATATCTGGTGCAGGCTCTACCTTTCCACTTTTTTGTTGTTGTTTAACAGCTGTATGCACCCCCTCACCCAGCTGATCCAGGGCTTTGTTGACATTTACTTACTTAATTTACAGTTTATTCATTTATTGGCTTCAGTTATAGGCCACCTTTCTCACTGAAACTCAAGGTAGATTACAACTAAAAAGACTGCCAATTGATGGACAAATGGACTCCACTCCAGAAGTTCCGGGCAGGGCTTTGGAGGCTGTGGCTGGGTGATTAAAACAGAGGGTAGCCGAAATTAAACCCAATGACGACGGAGGGGTCCTGTATCTGAGCCGTGCGGGGTTGGGACCAGGAATCAGGCTCCAAGCTCTTGGCAGAGTGCTGTTGTTGCCAGCACCAAGTGTGAGGAGTCTGGGGATGTTCCTGGATCTTTCACTGTCAATGCAGACTCAGGTCACCACAGCTGCTAAAGAAAGGTAAAGGTGGTCCCCTGTGCAAGCACCAGTCGTTTCTGTCTCTGGGGTGACCTTGCTTTCACGTTTTCACGGCAGACTTTTTAATGAGGTGGTTTGCCATTGCCTTCCCCAGTCATCTATACTTTGCCCCCAGCAAGCTGGGTACTCATTTTACCGACCTTGCAAGGTAAACCTTGAGCCAGCTACCTGAACCCAGCTTCTGCCGTGATCGAACTCAGGTTGTGAGCAGAGCTTTTGACTGCAGTACTGCAGCTTTAACACTCTGTGCCAGGGGGCTCTACCACAGCTGCTAGAGCAGCTTTTTATCATCTTCTGCTGGTCAAGCAGCTGGTTCCCTGTCTCTCCTCCCATAGGTTAGCTACAGTGATCCATGCATCAGTCACTTCCAGGCTGGATTACTGGAATGCATTCTATGCAGGGCGGCCCTTGATCTGGAAATTGCAGCTAGAGCAGAATTTGGCAGCGGGCCTGCTGAGTGTGGCTGCCAGTCAAATACCAGATCCATTTAAAGATTATGGTGTTAACCTTCAAAGTCCTTTATGAGCTGGGACCATCATTTCCTTGGAACCACCTCTTTCCCTGTGTGCTCTGGAGAGCTCTGCACTCTACTGGACATCTGCCTGCAGTCCCTGGCCCAAAAGATGTCTATTTAGCCTTGACCAGGACCACCTGGCCCCAGCCTGGTGGAACATGTTCCCACTTGAGGTCAGGGTCATGCAGGCTGAGAGAGATCTCCCAGAACTGCCCTTAAGCAGAACAGCTCTGTGTGAACTTGTGACTGACCCAAGGTTACATCAGCAGGTGCATGTGGAAGAGTAGGAAACCAAACCCAATTCTCCCAGATAAGAATCCACGCACTTAACTGTCGGCGCGGGAGTAGCAGAGTGAGGGAGATGACTTGCCCGACACAGGGCTTCAGGAAAGAAAATCAGGCAGACACGTGCAACTAGTGCCAAAAGGTGTATTAACATATATACACGACAAGTGCTCTCTTGTGCAGTCTATACAATATCACCTCCACGGACAAAGTGCTTCGCCTAACCACCATCTCACAGGGAGAGACCTGTGTGATGCACACACAGATCATATATAGTCCAAGCAGCCAATCCTGGCCATGCTGACTCAGCAGATTGCATCACTTGGCTTCTGCCGGCTCAAGCCGGTCTGCTGATCAGGTTACTGTGACCTAGCCTGGCAGCTAGATCACCAGCTGTCATACTGTGGCTGTCAGACTGGGTTTATGTAGATTCTTGCTCCAACACACCTCCTAATCTATTTAAACCCAGTGCACCAAGACACTTCACACAGTTTACATACATGTCCACCAGCAACATTACAGTTCATATTTACGTAGCTCGGAACCCTTTCCGGAATTCGTTCAGGAACTCATCATGATTGTAAAACACATCATCGTGTTCCTGTTCAGCCAGCTCTTTCAGACGCTTGGCTTCAGCCTCCTTCTCCCTTGCCTCGCACTCTGCCACCCAGGCTTTCCATTTCTTAGCCTTTTCTTTTAACATTTCCTCAAATCCGGGTGGGTCTGGATTGACAGTCAGAGTGACATAGGGACACTTGTATCTAGCGGGACGTTGGCCTTTGGTGGACCTGGCAGACACCCGTGGCCCTGTGCTTGGACCAGCTTTGTCTTCTTCGGGTTGCTCTGTTCCCACCTCCTGGGCTGGTTGCTCTGCCCCTGTAATTGGGTGTTGAACCTCCTGACTCTCACACTTTACCTCCAGTTCCTGCATTTGAGGCTCTGCCTCCTGACTCTGCTCGTCAGGCTCTGTGCCAGCATTCGGCTCACCTTCTCCAGCCCCACTGGGTGCCACCTCCTGGGCTGGAGTTCTGGGCTGCGCTCCAACATCGTTATCGCTACTTGGCAGCAGGACAAATTGTTTCTGCAAGGAGTGCAACCTTGGCCAGCTGCTTTCTTCATTGAACTGGGCACTCTTACTAAGTGTTATCTTGCTTTTGCTATTGCAGAAACGATAACACCTGGCCCTTGGCTTGTAGCCCAGAAAAATTAGGCTCTCTGCCCGGACATCCCCCTCCCCGCTACTCGTGGAGTGGATGCCAACCCGAGCCCGTGACCCAAAGACTTTTAAAGAACTCAAATCTGGGGTCTTGTTCAACAGTAACCTGTAAGGCACATTTTTCACAGTATTACACCAAACCCTATTTTGCAAAAAAACAGCTGCATGTATGGTTTCTGCCCAATAGGTCATTGGCAGTTGTGCATCCTCTAACATGCAATACATCACATTCTGCAATACAGCCCCATGCCCATTTTCTCGGGGCGTTGCCGGGTTCGTCAGACGGTGGGCAATGCCCTTGTTCTCCAGCCAACGTTTCATCTGGTTAGATAAGAATTCCCCCCCTCTGTCGGTTTGTACAGCTAGGAGATTAACCCCTAATTGTCTCTCCACTGTTTTGACCCACTTGGTGAATGTCTTATACACCTCAGACTTATGCACCATGGTGAAAACCCACGCGTACCTCGTGTGGTCGTCGGTGGCCACCAAGCAGTATCTCCTCCCCGACAGACTCTTTGGCAATGGGCCAATAACGTCTAAATGGACTAGTTCCAGGGCTCGTGTGCTTTCCCTTGAGCTTTCTTTAGCAACAGCACACGCCTTGCTTTTGGTCTTCTTGCAGACCTGGCAATCCAAGTAACATTTGCAAGGATTTACTTTCAAACTAGGCACAAGCTCCAGGGTTTTCTTTAACGCCCTAAATCCGCAGTGCCCGAGTCTCCTATGGAGCAAATGTATACAATTATTGTGCACAGGCTCATTCGACACCTGAGCCACCTGGGCACAATCACTCTGGACCACATACAGTTTACCTTCCCTCCTTCCTGTCACAAGCAACTTTCCCCCACCTCCCAGGATTTTGCAGCAGGTTTTCTCAAATCTCACCTGGTATCCCTGGTCAAACAGTGTGCTAACACTCAACAGGTTAGACTGCAGTGAGGGTACATACAACACATTTTGCAACATACATTTCAGTGCAGGAAATTCCACATTGCCTGAGCAAACAGAATTGGCAGTGGTCCCATCAGCCAATCTCACATACTTATGCTCAGGACTGTCAATGTTTTTCAACAACTCCTTCTCGCAGCAGAGATGGCTCGTTGCCCCGGAGTCTAAAATCCAAGCAGACCCTGTGCTCTCTACTGCAGACGTGACCAGCCGGGTTGCTTCCTCACACGGGCTGGCGGTCCTCCGCTCTCGCCGCACACGCCCCCGCCTCTTCTCCCTCTCAGGGCAAGCTCGGAGCAGGTGCTGCGACGACCCGCATCCATAGCAGCGACGGACTGCGAACGCAGTCGGCTCCACTTCCTCCACCTTCGGACGCCTGCCAGCAGCAGAAGCTGGCTCATTCTTGGCTGTCTTCCCGGACACACCGATAACAGCACGCTGCCCGGCCGACACCCCCGGACAGCTCACGGCCGCAATTCTCTCTTGGAAGTCAAGCAGGTGGGCACAGACGTATTCCATGGTCAGGGTCGCTACGTCCACCGTCTCCAGAGAAGTTATCAGGGGAGTGTACTCAGGTGGCAACGACGACAGCAAAATGTACACTCTGTCGTCTGGAGCTACAGTCTTGCCTCTTGCCTCCAGCTCAACGAAACAGTCCGTTAGCCGTTTGATGTGATCTTTCACACACCCTCCAGCCGGCATAACGGTGCGGAACATCCTCCTTGTCAAGGCCATGAGGGAACCAGCAGTGGTGCTAACATGCACCGCACTCAACGCGTCCCAGGCAGCCTTGGGAGTGTCCTGCCCTCGCACATAAACCAGCTGGTCATCTCCTATAGATAGCACTATGTTGGCCAGTGCCTTATCCGATAACACAGTCTCGGCAGGAGATAAGTCAGCAGGGGGGTTACTCACGAACAGCCATTGCCCTTCACGCTTGAGGTAGTGTTGCATTCTCAGGCTCCACACCGCGTAGTTGGCTGAGGTGAGCTTCTCAACGGCTACTCCAAGCTGTTGCTGAGCCATCGTGCCGACTCCTCCTCACAGCTGGCTGCCGACGTCCCTCTGGCTCTCAAACAGAGAACGGTGGTGCTTCTGTGTCCTTCACCGGCGTTCCTCGCCTCCGGCTCTTTCCAAACTCACAGTCAGCTCAACTCTCAACTCTCTCCTCCGCGCAGCGGAACCGCCCTGGGCCCATAACCCTGTCGGCGCGGGAGTAGCAGAGTGAGGGAGATGACTTGCCCGACACAGGGCTTCAGGAAAGAAAATCAGGCAGACACGTGCAACTAGTGCCAAAAGGTGTATTAACATATATACACGACAAGTGCTCTCTTGTGCAGTCTATACAATATCACCTCCACGGACAAAGTGCTTCGCCTAACCACCATCTCACAGGGAGAGACCTGTGTGATGCACACACAGATCATATATAGTCCAAGCAGCCAATCCTGGCCATGCTGACTCAGCAGATTGCATCACTTGGCTTCTGCCGGCTCAAGCCGGTCTGCTGATCAGGTTACTGTGACCTAGCCTGGCAGCTAGATCACCAGCTGTCATACTGTGGCTGTCAGACTGGGTTTATGTAGATTCTTGCTCCAACATTAACCACTACACCAAAATGGCTTTAATTTAAGGACTGAATACAAATAGCATAATTCATTATTTTTTAAAAAAATTAAGATTAGATTTACAGTTCAAATTCAGAGTTTTAGTTTTACATTGAGTTTCAGCACAAATCAAGAGTTCTGCATTAAAGTGCTTAAAAATTCAACTGAGTTTCAAAAATACCTTGACAACAAACTCAGGCTATTTGCCTATGTTCAAGTCTAACATTTCTGAATTTCAGAAATGTGTTGAAAACTTGTGCTGTTTTTCATCTCACCCCTAGTGATATGTATGTATGGTTTGGCCATTCAAAATACTCAACAGTCAAAATATTTAGAAATAAATTCAGACACTGACAAAATTAAATAGAATTTACAAGGGTTTCTGCTGACCGAAGGTTGCATGGATGCCAAATGGTTTATGTGAGCAAAAAAATTCAGATAATGGATGTTTGGATAATGAGTATTCTATTGTATTTTTTCCACAAAGTCTCTCCTTTTGTTGACTGAAGCATAGAAAATAGTCAAAGAGGAAAAGGCTAAGATTGTTATTACCTGTATTGTATGTTGGAAAGATAAATAGAAGTAGTCCATCAAGTACACAAAACACAATTTTAAATATTTGCAAATATCAGTGTTTGTTTTCATTCTACTTGTTTGAACTCAGAGAAATAAAACCTCTGCATATGGGGTGATAATGGACAGTTTTCTCAGCACTTTATTTTCTGTGAAATACATTATGCTTCTAAAATCATCTCAATGGAAAAGAATTCATGAATTGGTGTCTGATTAGTATTCTCTACATGAGCCATTTATAAAGATAATGGGATTTTCACATTTCTGCTCAGGTAAGGTGGAAAAGAAACCAGACCCCCATCTTCTTTAGATACTATAAAATGAAAAGTACAGCCCAATCCTGATCATAAGTAGTGATCTACAAAACCCAAGGTATTAAAACACTGAACAGACATACAGTAGCTCAGATATGTCAAAGATGATATGGTAGTAAAAGACAGTGGCCAGATAAAACATTTTTATCAGTTGGCTAATGTGACCACAAGGAAACTAGAAGGAAGATCTCGCCATCTCTTGCAGGGAAAAAACCACTACATGCTAGCTAAGTGTCCTGCTCAATAAACTCTTGTAATCAGCTACCTCAATAAGAGCCCAATCCAAATCCTTGCTGCACCAAGCAGCACACAGTATCTGGTGAAAGTTACTGAACTGGAGCAAAATTACAGTAGCATCTCCAGATATGCTATGCCAGCATTGAAGAGAAGTCCCTGCATGTTATAAATGTATTACACAAAGTCACCACTGGGATAAAGGATTACTGGAGGTCTCACTGTGGATATAGCAGAAACCGAAAGCAAATAATGTAGGATTGCCAGGTCTGACTCAAGAAATATCTGGGGACTTTGGGGGTGGATCCGGGAGCAAGGTTGTGACAAGCACAACTGAACTCCAAAGGGTGTCCTGGTCATTTCATTTAAAGTGACTACACTTCTTTTAAATGCCTTCCTTTCACTGAAAATAATGGAGGATAGGGCACCTTCTTTTGGGGCTCATAGAACTGGACCCTCTGTCCAAACATTTTGAAACTTGGGCAGTTGTTTGAAGAGAGGCACCAGATGCTATGCTGGAAATTTGGTGCCTCTACCAAAAAGAACATCCCCTCCCCCACTTTCTGATAACCCTGAAGCGGGGGGAGAGCCTCCAATCCAGGGGATCTCCTGCCCCCAACTAGCAACCCTAAAATCTTGATATCCAAAGCAGAATTTTTGCTCACAATACTCTGCAGCTTAGAGGGAACATTTGCAACTTACATATACCAGTATTACTTATACCAGCTGTTTTAATATTATCTTTTTGCTGCTGTGAAAAGAGAGTTGTTTCTCCTGTTGGATAGGAGTTTGATTATCTCATATTCTCAGGGCTTAAATGTAGCCAGGGGTATCAGCTCACAATCCTCAAAACAGCTATAAAGTAGTACCAAAAATATTATTTCTGAGATTTGCAGATATCAGAGCAGTTTTCCTTATTCACAACCAATTCATACTGACCTCGTATTAAAGGCCAGGCATTTCTGGCAAGCTATTTTAGCTGCTTTACTAGATCAGTCTATACTGTTCTGCCTAAAGAAGGAAGCTTAGCAATTCTGTACAATTCTGATCACCACACCTCAAAAAAGATATTATAGCATTGAAAAAAGTCCAGAAATGGGCAACTAGAATGATTAAAGAGTTGGAACATTTGCCTTATGAAGAAAGGTTAAAATGCTTGGGGCTCTTTAGCTTGGAGAAACGTTGACTGAGGGGTGACATGATAGAGGTTTACAAGACTATGTTAGGTACTGCATAAATTATTGTGCTCTGGGGTCATCCTTCCTGAGCTAAGACAAAAATGTGTTAGCTGAAGGCTAAAAAATCTGTGAGCTAGCTCACACTAACTAGGGAAGACAGATGCAGAGATATGCAAATGTTCTTGGGATGAAATATTTCTTTAGCACACAAGGCAAGACATGCAGCATAAATAAGAACATAGGAAGACCCCTGGTGGATCAGACCAGTGATCAATTCCAACATACTGTACCACACAGCAGCCAAACAGTTACCCTGGAGGGCCAGAAACAGGGCATACACCAAGGCCTTCCCCAGATGCTGCCCCCTGGCTCTGATATTTAGAGGTTTGCTGAATACACATGTTCCTTTTACTCATCATGGCTAGTAGCCACCGATGGACCTCTCCTCCATGAATCTTTCTAACCTTTTACAGTCATCAATGCTCACAGGTATTACTACGTCCACTGGTAACGAATTCCACAATTACTCACTGAGCAAAGTATTTCCATTAGTCTGTCCCGAATCTATTGTCTATCAACTTCATTGGGTGCCCCCAACTTCTGGTATTACAAGAAAGATAGAAGTTCTCTCAATCTACTTTCTCCAACTCCTACAAAATTTTATAACACTGAAAATTCCCATACTCTTTAACTAAGCAATAAGTATAGCTAAGATTGGATTAAAGCACTTGGTAAGACTTGTACAACACCCCATGATGCAGAGTGTTAAAGCTGCAGTACTGCAGTCCTAAACTCTGCTCATGACTTGAGTTCGATCCCCGGTGGAAGCCGGGTTTTCAGGTAGCCGGCTTGAGGTTGACTCAACCTTCGGTAAAATGAGTACCCAGCTTGCTGGGGGGGAAATGTAGATGACTGGGGAAGGCAATAGCAAACCACCCCATAAAAAGTCTGCCATGAAAACGTGAAAGCAACGTCACCCCAGAGTCGGAAACGACTGGTGCTTGCACAGGAGACCTTTCCTTCCTTCCAAGACCTGTGAAGAGCAGCAAATTAGCTTACAGGTAATAAAAGAGCTAACAAACAGATGTGAGAACTAAGTTTGAGTCCAGTGCCATCTTTTAAGTCCAACAAAGTTTAATTCTGAGTATAAGCAAGAACTGAATGACTTAACAAGTCTCTTAAGTCCTGGTGGTTCCATTGTCCTGAATGTTGTAGTAACTTGTAAGTCAGCAATCTACCATTCCAGTCTGTTTCTGAAATTTCTTTGCAATAAAACAGCTGTTTATTATTATTATAACACCTAGCTACTCTATAGTAGTTGCAGACTTGAGGAATGGGGACGGGGGAGGGGGGGGAAGGGAAATTAAGCTGAAATGTTTTAAAGGTGTTGAATTCTGTACCCAGGATCAAATTCTGAATTTGAACTGTGTGAGGTATAACCAGCCATGCCAGTTCAGCATATAGGTTGTAGGCATAGTCACAGTGAGACCAATTTCCCACTCACCCTATGCTGCTCTGATGTTCCTCTTTTAAGTGTGGCAGTCTTCCAATTTCCCACTATCTGCCCAGGGGTTTCAGCTTGCATTGGCATTTTTGTGCAGCAACAAGAAACTGGTTTTTAGTGGTTTCTGTTTACCGCACAAAAACGCCAAGGCAAGCTGAAGCCCCGAGGCAGATAGTGGGAAATCGAAAGGACGCCACGCTGAAAAGAGGAACGTCAGAAGGGCATAGGGTGAGTGGGAAATCGGCCTGAGTTTTTCTTATGCAGGCCTCAATAATATGATTGAGAAGTTAGTAATTTTTCTAATATGCCTGTATATGAGAACAACTCTAATGGCAACAATCATCCTCTTGTCCATTGTACAGACTAAATTTGAGAATTAACAGGTGAAAAGATGGCATTTAAATAAATACAGCTTTTTACAAGTCCTTTTAAAAAGCATGGTTAAGGCCCAAACAAACAGAATATTGCGCACTTATGAAGGCTTTAGACTAGTATTACTCTAACAGAACTCTTTGGAAATTGAGAATTTCAGAAGCAGTTTGTGTTTTGAGGGGGAAGGATTAGGGGGATGACCATTGTCTCCATCTCCAAGAGAAAAAATTCAAAAGGTTTAGTGGGTTTATTCAACCTCTTGGGTTTCCCTATATACCAGACACTTACAAATTCCTATCCTGTGTAATTCAGTTTATGATTATAACTTCATTTTTGTCCTAACAATATTATGATGTGTCAGAATAAACAATTCAAAAGTAAACTGGTATGTAACCAAAAGGACTCTCACAATGAGATTTTTAAATACAGAGAATAAAGTCTATCAAGAAATAATAGTAAATATACATTTTGCTGTTCTGTATAGTTTAATATGACATGTGATGACACATCATATAAACTATTTATAAAGGTATATCTAACATTGCAGTTCAGTAGACAAAATTAAATGCTTGAATGTCTTACATTTAAAAAAGAAATGATAATATTTATATTGCCTACATGACAGTGAGCAAAATGGCAATTGAGGTTTTTTTCACTTAATGATACTCAGTTTCAATCTTTTATATTATTAGTCCTTATCAGACCTAGCTAATTGAGAACATTTACATTTTATATAAAAGACACAGGCTAATTAATATAATTAATAAATAAAACCCTAAGAAATCCCCCCACACACACTATGGCAGGCAAAATTATCTGAAAGAATTTAAATGCATCGTTTTTAATTTTATATTTGCCAATAGCGACACCTGCTGGAAAGCTCTGGAATCATGTTTTCAACATTTAGGAAGCTGCATGCCAGTTTCATGGGTTTTCTGGTAATCCTTCAATTTTCAGCCATAAAGGTTTCTTTCCAAATTCACATGGTTAATAGCTACCTGACCACTAATAATAATTAGTCCAGTCTCTTTAAAAATAATCTATAGTAATGCAAATAACAAGCTATAGTAATAGGATTTATATTAAAAAGTAACTTTTCATCAAAAGCATTTCTGTGGGGGGAAAACACAGCCACATATGATGCTGATAAGCACAGGCCCCAGACTTACTTGGGGCCAATTTGTGGGCTTGCTCAAGGGAGGAGGGGTTAAAATGGTGCTGGGTCTTCAACACACTGTTTGAGGGTGCCTTTTTAAAATATGAGAATGCTTGTTTGGATTCTCATTTCAGTTATCATACCAAGTAAAGGAATTCTTTCATCTGCTGCAAAATATTGTGGGGGGGGGGGGACAAATTGGCTCAGTTCTCATTTGTAGAGATCATGAGAAATTCCTAGGAATCAGTAGAATCCAATGGAAGGTCAGTGTTAAAATCATTCTGTGGACCTTGATTACTTTGGGCAATAACTCTCTCTTAACTTTTGTTGTTGTTCAGTTGCACAGTCAAGTTCAACTCTCTGCAACTACCTTACATAATTGTAACATACAAAAATTTTGCTATTACAAAAAGTATGAAAATATAATAACGTGGCTCTTTCACACACATTGTGTGGCTCTCAAAGCCCCCACCACCCTGTCAGCCAGCTTGGAGAAGGCATTTCTCTCTTTAAATCCCTTCCCCAAGCCAAGTCAGCCAGCAGCTTGGATAATGCATTTAAAGCTAAGGTTGCTGTCTTTCCACTCTCCCCCTCCTCCCTCCCCCCATCTATTTGCCTTCCTCCCTCCCTCCCTCCCTCCCTCCCTCCCATTTGCTTTATTTGTTTCTTTCTCTCTCTCTCTCTTTCCCCCTTCTTCCCTCCCTCCCCATCTATTTTCTTTCTTTTTTATTCTTTCTTTCCACCTCTCTCTCTCTCTCTCTTTCTTATTTGTTTCCAAATGAATGAGCTGGAGAATGCTTGCCAAAATAGTTCACTCTTGAGAAAAATTTCAGGAAACAAATAGTTCTAGTTATCTAGTAATTCAGTTTATTAACATTAAGGATCAGTTAAAATTGAAGTAAATACGATGTACCAGCAGTTCAAGGCTGCTTTTATTCTTGCCTGATGCTCTCTCTATCTCTCTCTGTATGTGTAATCTTTTATATAATGAAAGCCCTTTCATCTTGGCAAAATGGAGCACTCTGATTGTTTCGGACAGTGCATCAACCTTTGACCCATCAAACCATCAATCAACTGCTCTTATGTTGTATTGGCTGACTCTGCTCTCCTCCACCCACTGCTGACCCCAGGACAGACAAGGATTGGCCCTCTGGGGAAACTGCTATGCAGTGGCTGCTGCTAGGCAACTAACCTTGCTTCTCTCAGTAAAAAGCAACCAAGCTAACCTTGCTTCTCTCAGTAAAAAGCAACCAAGTAAAAGGCAGTGGGGATACCCCTTTCAAGTCCTTTCTGGCCTTTGAAGGAGAACTCATTGGTTGAGTCCACTCATCTCTCCCACCTGAGTGGCTGTTGCTAGCCAGCTCCGGGTTAGGAAATTACTGGAAATTTAAGGGGTGGAACCTGAAGATGGTGGGGTTTGAGGAGGGCTGGGATCTCAGACAAGTATAATACCAAAGACTCCCGTCTCCAAAACCAGTCATCTACTGCTGGGAAACCACTGTTGCCAATCTCCTGGTGAGGGGTGGAGATCACTCAGAATTACAACTGCTTTCCAGATGGCAGAGATCAGCTCCCTTTGAGGTGGGGGGAAGGAATGAATACTTCCACGTGGGTGGGTGGGAAGAAAGCAGAGCCTCTTTCTAGAGTTCATTGTATTTTCTCCACAACAGACTTTATTCCTAGTAATATATAATTACATAATGAATTGGGCGGGGGTGTGGTCAGCATCTTGGGAGCTGGCGGGCCAGAGTGAGTCTGGCTGCATTAATGTCTTGTGGCTCTTGAACATCTGACATTTATTCTATGTGGTTTTTATGTTAAGCAAGTTTGGCCACTCCTGGTAATAAGGAGTATCATTTATTATTTATTAACAGAATTTATCTTCTGCCTTTGTGCCCTGTCAGGCCCACCAAAGCAGCTAGCAATTAAAAGCAGAACATTATAAAACAATCATAAAACCAAAAGTAAAATGTGTACATTAAAATCAGCTCCAGAATTGTTTTATATGAACCGAACTGAATTGTTTTTAAATAATGTTAATTTTCATGTCTGTATACCTATTGTACTGTATTGTATACCTATATATGTTGTTAGCCGCCCTGAGCCTGCTTCAATGGGGAGGACGGGATATAAATAAAATTTTATTATTATTATTATTATTATTATTATTATTATTATTACATAGGACCCGAAGGAAAGGTCATTGCTCTGTATGATCTTTACACAAATTCCATTGGATGAACTTCTGGGATGTCACAATGTTCCTAATTGCTAGACTGAGGTCAGGAGGGACAGCTTGCTTATCTCTGTGTACAGAAAATGCTAATTATCTCTCTTTAAGACAACAAGGAGTAACACAAGGAATAATGCAAGAAAGCTATTTATGCTTCTTCCCTTTCCTCACTCCATGGCCTATAATATCTGAAGCTACTCTCTTTTTTTTCAAAAACTTTATTGAACTCAGGAAAAGAAACAGTTCAACAAACAGCGCCAGCTATAGGGCACATGGTGACCTAGGTAGGCTCCCTCCCCCCCTGCCCACCCCGCCACCCCCCGCTGCTGCGCTCCCTCCGCCATGCTCCCTGCCCCCCCCCAATCAATCAGAGGAGCGCACTGCGACGAGGCTGGGCCATATTGGCTTCGACGCAGCCGGCATCTGAGAGTTTTTTAAAGTTAGAGCTGGAGGAGGCTTCTCCCCCCTCCTTTCTGGAATTGGAAATGAGGGGGGAGCGAAGCCTCCTCCAGCTTTCTCTTCAAAAAAATGCTCAGATGCTGGCTGCCTTGAAGCCGGTAGGGCCGATCCTTGTTGCAGCATGCTCCTCCAATTGTTGGGGGGGTGCACGGGGTGGGGGGGTGGGCAGAGTGTAGCACAGCAGAAGAGAAGAAAGGGGGCTGGCACTGGTGGCAGTGGTGGTGGGGGGAAGAGGCAAATTTAGGTGTTTGTCTTGGGCACTGGGAGGGGGAGCACAATTTGGCATCCCCCTTCTGGTACCCTAGGCAACCGCCTAGTTTGCCTAGGGGGCGAGCTGGCCCTGATAACAAACGAACAATAGGGTAGCATTGCAGATAATGGAAAAATACAAAGCAAAGAATTATCATACATTACATTAGATTAGTAATGTTGTAGTAAAAAAAAGAAAAAAGCTACTCATTGCACCTGCTAGAAGACTGAAGTTCAACAGCTGGGCTGGGAGAAACTGTACACAGGCCTGAGGAAGCAAGAAAGCAGAGTCTGAAGGAAATGTTTCATAAAGAATATAGGGCCAGGTAGGGCTAAGTGCCTTGTGGGGAGGAGTGCATATAGTGTGCATAGGCTGATGAGTCAGAAAGGAAAGTTACATTTCAAACAGTGATTTTAAATTAACTAGCATAATCTTTTCCTGCAGGCCTCTGGTAAATAATAACACAGCTAGGAATATGGATTTCAAAACATTTGGCAGTTAATTCCTTCTTTCACAGTGAAACATTGCAGATAGCTGATTCATAACACAGAGGTTCTAAAATAAAAAAAGAAATATGTTGTTTATATATAAGAATGAATTATATGTATTAGCTACTTTTCATGTTTTAATGGGCAGTTTCATGCAATGTATGGATCCTATGCAAATGTCTTGATCTCAAATGAGTTTTTGCCTACTAAGAAGTCTATTTTCCCATCAATGAAGAACTGATTTACAACGTAAGTCCCATTAGCATTAATGGGACTCACCCACATAAATCCTCTGTGCACAGAAAGACCCTTAGGATTTACATTGAAATGGGTCCTTTAGAGCCACTACAATGTCAACCTTTTGCCAGGATTTTGCATATTAATAATACTAAGCAATATGTTGCAAATCTTAATGCGAAAAATACTAGTAAGCATTTCCTCCCCAGCAGAGCACTGAAGAGAAGGAGGACCTTGAATTTATTCTATTCAGCCAGAATCTTTGTTGGACATTTATTTGCATTTTTTGAAGATTTACCACCTATATTGGCTGGAACATCCTGTTGAAGATTTACTTTTCCTTTCCTGCTTCTGGTAGTTATACAGCTTGGGCATGGCCAAAGGCATAAGCCATTGGACTCTTGGCTTCAATCCTACCCAATTCCCATATTGAGGCCCTTTCACTCAGCTCACAATGAATGCATTAAAGTAAACCAGCCAATGAGTCAAGGATCAGCCCAAGACTTAGACCGATTTCACACCCACCCTATGCTGCTCCGATGTTCCTCTTTTCAGCGCGGTATCCTTCCGATTTCCCACTATCTGCCCCGGGGTTTCAGCTTGCATCTCTGTTTTTGCTCAGCAAAGAGAAACTTTGCTGGAACCTTAGTTTTTAGTGGTTTCTCTTTGCCTCACAAAAATGGCGATGCAAGCTGAAGTCCCGGGACAGATAGTGGGAAATTGGGACGCCGCACTGAAAAGAAGAACGTCAGAGCAGCGTAAGGTGAGTGCGAAATCAGTCTTAGTTTTCTTTATTGTTCAGAAAGATAGCCATATTGGTCTGAAGTAGCAGAGCAAAGTTTGAATTCAGTAGCACCTTTAAGACTAACAAAGTTTTATTCAAGGTATAAGCTTTCATGCATAAGCACACTCCTTCAGATACAGTGAAATAGAATTTCCTCAACCACTACATATAGAAAGGGGTGGGGGGTAGTTGCCAGGAAGGGCCAGTAAGAGTCAAGACAGAGATAGAAACAAAACTGGAAATCACCAGATAAAATAAAATGGCCCTTCTGAGGGGCTGGTGAGAATACAGATGTAAGGGCTGAATGATGTTAGTATATGTGAGATGAGAAACTGATATCCCTGTTAAGTCCTGGAGATTCCATTGTTCTGAGTGTCCTAATAACTCACAATTCGGCAATTCCCTTTCTAATCTGTTCTTGAAGTTCCTTTGCAATAAAAAGACGACTTTGAGGTCACCCACTGAATGCCCTGGTTTTTCAGTCTTGTGAGTTTTGATGTGAGATTTGAGTGCATTTATCCTTTGGTGTAGGGTTTGACCTATTTGCCACTCCTCTGCCTACATTTTAATTTTTTCCAAGCAGCATGAGTTTAGTCATAGGAGACCATCACTAGTCTCATGCCACTTGTAAAAAAAAATGACACTCCACACTGGGCTGTCCTCTCCCACTACCAGTTTCAGCTGGGCAGCCTGAGAAGACAGCACAGACCTTCCGGGAGCTATCGGCTCCCTGCATGCGCAGTGAGCCCGGCTGGGCTGTCCTCTCCCTTTGCCCAGTTTCAACCAGGCAGCAGGAGAAGGCAGCACTGAACTGTGCCTGCTGGAAGTCATTGGCACAGTGAGCATGGCTGGGCTGCCCGCTTGCGCCACCCAGTTCAAACCAGGAGGCAGGGGAAGGCAGCACTGAGCTGTGCCAGCCAGGAACCATCAGCTCCCCACATGCACAGCAAGCCCAATTGACCTGTCCTCTTCCACCACCCAGTTTCAGCTAGGTGACAGGAGGAGGCAGCACTGAGTTGCCCCTGCCGGGAGCCTTTGGCACCCGGCATGCATAGCAAGCCTCACTGAAGGAGGCAGCGCTGAGCTGTCACTGGTTCAAACTGGGTGGCAAGAGAAAGCAGCACAGAGCCCAGTGCATTATTCTGGGCTGCAGAATAAATACACTGAAGGAAAAGAATGGTGTGTACTGCAGGTACATAATCTGAAGTCAAGCTTGAAGTCAAGTTTGGATTCTCTGCAGCAAGCTAATAGGCTAATGACAAATATACATTTTTTGCCCATAGACATTCATCCAAACACATCATGACCTGTACTAAGAGTTTAAGGGTTCCACAACAGTTTGCTTCTCCGGGATTGCTCAATCACACAGAACCTTCATGACAGCCATAACACTATACTTTATTACTCCCTCAAAACCTCCCCTCAGGAGCTGTACTTTTGTCCCCAGGCCTCCTGCAGCCAGAGATTCTGAGACAGTCCATATCTCATATTGAATCAGAGAATCATGACAAAAGTATGTTCAATCAAGAGGAAGCATGCGATTTCTGACACACCCTAATCTAAAGTCTTTGCTGTGACTCTGAGATCCTACACACCAACTTCTATCCATAAGATAATAACCAAATAATTGCAGTAGGAGGGGGAGGTACCCTCCCTTCACTTGGAGTCTCCTTCCTTTCCTCTGCCCACAACAGATACCTTGTTAAGTAGGTAGGGCTGAGAGAGCTCTGAGAGAACTGCACTTTTGAGAACAGCTCTGACAGAAGTTGTGATTGACCCAACATAACCCAGCAGCTGCATATGGAGGAGAGGAGAATCAAACCTGGTTCTCCAGACTAGAGTCCATGATCTTAACCACTACACCAAACTGGCTTTCATTTGATCATTGAACTGCCTAGAATGGCTGTTCTATTTGTAGCATAAGACTGATTATCACCTAGAGCAAAAAAAAAGTTGCCTTCTGTTTAAGCATTCCTCTCTCCCAGTCTCCTGTGGAAACATACTGAACCTTGCTGGAAACTGTATGTATACACATTTAACATTAACATGTAAATCAGTCACTGGAATTGAAATAAGTTGTGTAACCCTTATATAATATAGTGGGTTCCATGCAATGAAGAGGCGAGGTGGTAGTGATCATAGCTGTTTTTATTATCACAGCATAGTATGGGGCTGTGCTTTAAGATGGCAGACTGGGCCAACAGGGCCAACTATATATACACACACAAGGTTCCCGCGCTAGCATGCTATTGGACCATTCAAACCAGCAGGGGGCTCGTGATTGGAGCAGAACAGCAGGGATTGGAATCCTGCTGCCCATTGTTCCTGAGTTCCCAAGCTCAGTCCTCCAGGCTCCAATGAGCCAGGCAAGAACTCCATATATTAAACACAGTTCAGATCATATATATAACACCTTACATGTGCATGACCTAGCATGGGTATTCATGAATCAGCCAGGGCTCAGTGACAGTAAGGACTCCCGAGAAGAGAAAGAGCTCTATGTAGCCAGCCCAGATTCAATAGAAGCCAATCAGCAGGATAGTGAAGAGCAGATATACTGAGTCACAGCCAAAAACTGATGCAGAAAAATAGGACCTATGCACAGTCCATAAACAGAAGGTGTCAATGGATAACAATGAAAACAGTCTAACACTGATCCTGGATATTCTAGACATTTCACTTTAGTTTTTTCAGAGGCTGTTTTCACAACAGTTTTCCATATTTGAAATCACTAATTTGAGAACCAGGTTCCTTAGACAAGTTTGAAGCACTTGCTCCTTGTTGAAAAAGAACTGTTTGTTTGGAACTGTTTGCATATTTGCAGGCAGATGGTTCAACAGGTGTATCATTTTGTAATATATGGTTTGTATTTTGTAATAGATGGTGACTGTAGCCATGAAATTAAAAGACGTTTGCTCCTTGGGAGGACAGCTATGGCGAACCTGGGCAGTATAATAAAAAGTAGAGACATCAGCCTGCCAACAAAAGTCCATATAGTCGAAGCAATGGCATTCCCAGTAGTAATGTATGGCTGTGAGAGTGGGACCATAAGGAAGGCCAAGCATAGAAGAATAGATATTTTTGAGCTGTGGTGCTGGAGAAGACTCTTGAGAGTCCCTTGGACTGCAAGAAGATCAAATCAGTCAGTCCTAAGGGAAATCAACCCAGACTGTTCTCTGGAAGGTCAGATGCTGAAGCTCAAATACTTTGGCCACCAAATGAGAAGGGAGCACTCACTGGAAAAGATCCTGATGCTGGGAAAGACAGAAGGCAAAAGAAGAAGGGGACGGCAGAAGATGAGATGGCTGGACAGCGTTACTGATGAAACAAACACAAATTTGAGGAGACTTCAGAGGATGGTGGAAACAGGACGGCCTGGCGTGACTTTGTCCATGGGGTCACAAAGAGTCGGACTCGACTGTGCGACTGAACAACAACAAATATATGGTTGAATTTGTATAAACACATTAATAGACACCTTGTTGTCTGTTGTAAATGTACTTTGTTGAATTACTACTTTTTGCACATTGCTTATTTATGGCTCCAGCTTTGCCCAGCAGGTGAAAGTCAGTTAATTATTCCTAGGACTCCAAGATCACCTGTACCATTGCAACAATGCAGGCAAAGGCTGAGGAAGGAGTTACAAGCTAAAAGGCAAAGTGCACATCTCCTGGCTCATCACCAGCTGCTTGCTAAAGGGGAAGATGCAGCATGAGGACTGAAAACTGGAAATTTGTCTATAAAAGTATCCTGGGGAATGCTGTAAGGATGCAAACAGTACAACTAACACCACTTTGCCCACGTCTTAGACACCTGAACAATCTTGCTTTGCTGACCTCGGAAACCTTGACTTTTGGACTGAATGACTTTGCTTTTAGGAGTCCTTCTTACCTGATACCTTTGGGAAACAGTTGCTGCAACCTAAGACCATCTCATCCAGGTACCATAGCCTCTCACCCATCCAATCATGCAAGAGGAGCTGACATTACTTGACATTGCACATATTTTATTTATTTAGAATATTTCTGTGCTGCCTCTTCAGAGTTCACAATCTCAAAACGCAAGCCATTAAAGCAAGCAGCATAAAAACCATTCAAGCAGTTGTCAGAAATTATTTGAAGAGAAATAACAACAGATTCAAAGCAATATCACATATTTCAAGTGCTGTATTACTGCCAAAAAATTTTTTTTGCCATCTTCTTGGCACAGAGCAGGGGTAACTGGGAGTGTAGTGGGGAGGTATTTGTGAAGTCCCTGCCTTGTGCAGGGAGGAGGAAGAGAGGTTAGATTTATATCCTACCCTTCACTTGGAGCCTCAAAGTGGCTTACAATCCCCTTTCCTTCCTCTCCCTACAACAGACACCCTGTGATGTAGGTGGGGTGAGAGAGATCTGAACCATACATAAGCATTGGCACATCATTTCCAACATATCGGGATGTGGCAGTATACCACATATAGAGTTTAGCAGAACTAGCAGTATTAGGGATATAATAATTAGACTGGATATTGCACACAAATCAATAGGGAGGGTTAATACTTATGGTCTAATACTTAGACATTATAAATATGGGAACTGCTCTGCATGTCCTATGCTGTTGGAACTAAAAAGATTTGACCATCCACAGAGGACTTACCAATTGTAATACTAAAAGAGCAGTTTATGCTATTTTGTGTCCATGCCAACTTATATATGTGGGTATAAGTATGAGTGCAATTAAATTACATATCATAGAACATGTCACACATTTGAAACAAGAATATGGAGTCATCACTGGCATCACATTTTACAGAGAAAGGGCATGCAGTGGACTTCTTGCATTTTTTGTAATAAATAAATGTTTCACACCAATATAATCAGAATGATGTACTAAGGATGTAACTGTGCCAAGAGGCAAACCAGATTTATAATTACAAACATATATGCCTTGTGGTTTGAATCAAAATCTTGATTTATCATGCTCTTTTGTAAAATTTGTGTTTATAAAATTTATTATGGTTAAAAGAGCACCACAATTTAAGGATATAAACAAGCTGGAACGTGTCTGAAACATTTCCAGAGGAGGACAACAAAAATGGTGAGGGGGCTCAAGACTAAGTCCTATAAAGAAAGGTTGAAGGAGCTGGGTATGTCTAGCCTGGAAAGGAGATGACTGAGAGGTGATATTATTGCCATCTTCAAGTACTTCAAGGGCTGTCATATAGAGGATGTTTTATTGGCCCAGAAGGTATGACCAGAACCAACAGGTTGAAATTAAATCAAAAGAGTTTCCGGCTAAATATTAGGAAGAACTTCCTGACAGAGTGGTCCCTCACCTGAACAATCTGAACAAGGCTTCCTCAGGAGGTGGGGGCCTCTCCTTTGGAGGTTTTTAAACAGAGGCTAGATGGCCATCTGACAGCAGTGCTGATTCTGTGAACTTAGGCAGATCATGAGAAGGAGGGCAGGAAGGGTTGCATCAGAACTTCGTTCTTGTGGGCCCTTCTTATATGCACAGAAAAATTCTAATTACCATTTTAGGGTCAGGAAGCAATTTTCTCCAGGCCAGCTTGACCAGGGATCCTGGAGGGTTGTTTGTTTTTTTGCCATCTTCTGGGCATGGAGCAGGAGTCATTGGTGGGGGAGGTATTTGTGAAGTTCCTGCACTTGTGCTGGGGGTTGGACCCTGGAGGTCCCTATCATGGGTGACGATGATCGGGCTGAGTCCCTGCCCGAGCTGACAGCACCAACAGAGCCTGCAGCCAGCCCCTCTGATGTTCCAGGAACGGACAGCTCACCACTGTCACCCGAATCAGCATCCCCTGCACCTGGCCAGCAGCTGCAAGCTGAAAGCCCGCATGACTCACCTCCATGGGTAGCTCAGCTGAGACAGCAACTCCACCAGGACTTAGTGATCCATCAAAGAGATGCACGCCTGCAGGGAAGACAATCACTGAGCCCTGAGTTCTAACAGGAGTTTCACCACTTGCTAATTGGAGCATCACCAGAGGTCCATTTAGCCCCCTGCTTGGGTCTTGGCTCTCCGTGGAAGCAACAAGGCACATCCATGATCACCACACATCCACCCCAGCTCTTGCTCCTGATTGGATTTCTCAGCTTCCTGACTCCCTGCTCGACACAACCATGCTTCTCAGGCCCTCGACTTGACTTCTTACTTGGTTGTTGTTCGGACTCTCCTGGCTTGACTCCAGACTGGACCTGGACTTTGCTTCCCAATTGTACCCAGCCCGTGACAGCCCCTTCCAACTCTATGATTCTATGAAATATATTGAAGAATATAAGCTCATTATGGAACACATGTAAGTGAAAATTTTACTGGGTGAATTTTCAAAATAATGGGGATCTGTACATTTAAATGGTGTTGTTGACAGACAGCCACATGAAATTAATTGAATGAAATGTCTTTTAAGATGGTGTAAGTAAGCAGTTGCTTAGAGAAATCTTATCTGATAGTTTTGGAACAACACACAAGGTCATCCATGCACAGATATTCATTAAAAATATACAAATGTTCCATTAATACATTTCTGTCACTTCTGACCATGGCTATAAATACCAGAACTAGTGATTACAACTTTCTCATACATATAATTATCAATTTGACCCTTAACCAGGACACTTCACCTTTCATATCATATAAGCCCTTTGTCCCTGACTCAATTGTTCTAACAACATTAAAAACACTCCTTGCTCCAGGATTAGAGATGCATTTCAAAACTCTATGGACTTTCTCCTCATTGTTCACAGACTTCTCAGATGATCCCATTCTTTATTCAGCCTCCATGCCAACATATGGAAGAGGTGAGGTAGTAGTGATCATAGCTCTTTTATTAAGTACGGCATGGCAAAGGCTGAACTAAAAGACTGAAGAACTGGGCCAATGGGGCCAACTGTATACACATCCAGATTCCCGCACTAGGATGCCATTGGACCATTCAAACCAGCAAGGGGCCCGTGATCGGAGTAGGGCAGCAGGGATTTGGATCCTACTGCCCATTGTTCCTGAATCCCCAAGCTCAGTTCTACAGGCTCCAATGAACCAGGCAGGAAAACCAATAATAATACACAGCTTTGGTTCATATACATAACACCATCGTAGTCTGCGATTGGTTATTCTTGGTTCAACATGGAATGCTTTCTTCCAATACCTGAACTGGCAGAGACTGACCAAGAGAGAGATCTCGGGGTCGTGGTAGATAACTCACTGAAAATGTCAAGACAGTGTGCGTTTGCAATAAAAAAGGCCAACGCCATGCTGAGAATTATTAGGAAGGGAATTGAAAACAAATCAGCCAGTATCATAATACCCCTGTATAAATCGATGGTGCGGTCTCATTTGAAGTACTGTGTGCAGTTCTGGTCGCCGCACCTCAAAAAGGATATTATAGCATTGGAGAAAGTCCAGAAAAGGGCAAGTAGAATGATTAAAGGGTTGGAACACTTTCCCTATGAAGAAAGGTTGAAACGCTTGGGACTCTTTAGCTTGGAGAAACATCGACTGCGGGGTGACATGATAGAGGTTTACAAGATAATGCATGGGATGGAGAAAGTAGAGAAAGAAGTACTTTTCTCCCTTTCTCACAATACAAGAACTCGTGGGCATTCGATGAAATTGCTGAGCAGACAGGTTAAAACGAATAAAAGGAAGTACTTCTTCACCCAAAGGGTGATTAACATGTGGAATTCACTGCCACAGGAGGTGGTGGCGGCCACAAGCATAGCCACCTTCAAGAGGGGTTTAGAGAAAAATATGGAGCAGAGGTCCATCAGTGGCTATTAGCCACAGTGTGTGTGTATATATAATTTTTTTTGCCACTGTGTGACACATAGTGTTGGACTGGATGGGCCATTGGCCTGATCCAACATGGCTTCTCTTATGTTCTTAATACCATGCTAACTCTTGCCCTGGCCCAAAGAAGTGTCTTCTATTTTTTTCTGCCAAAGTCAGCAACAGTCTTTCAATATTCCTTCCAATATTCCTTCTGTGGCATAGGAAATATGTAACGAGCACCAGGGCAAGAAGCTTGTTCAACCTTTTCTGCCTTCAGAAAACATTGCCTGAGAAATTCCCAAATCTTTCTCTCCAAAAATGAGGGACAGAAAGTCAGTCTAAAAGAAGGGGGGAGAGCAGCTGCCAAAATGTACACTGGAAAGCAGACTGCTGTGCTGGCACAATGAGGCCACATATACATAAAATGCACACAACTTTTAATTCTGAATACTAACATTCCTGTACATTTGGCAAAGGTGATCTATATAAAACCCAACTAATTCTAAAACTGATATATGCTGGTAACTGCATGCCTCTGCAGTACCTTTGGCACCACATTCTTAATTCCGATAGTCAAAATAATATTTTTAGTCATTAATCTCAGCCACCACCCACCCCAAATCCCAACCCATATTAATAATTGTTAAGGTAATGACATGAGAAGACAGAAGACAGTGAAATCCAATGGTAAAGCTGACACTGTATCCTCAGCTCATGCCTTGGGAAAAGACAAGTCAACGGCAAGCAATGCTTTTGAATTTTCAACCCTTTGTTCTTACATGTCACAACCTTCATGCTACTTAAACAAAAGGATTTTTGTGTTTCTACCTTCTCTTCCTCCCCCTGCCCAGTTACAATGGAAGTGTCTGTTTCCTAACTTGGGCTGTCTATCCAGAGGTGCTGACACATGTGCTGGTAACATCCAGGCCTAGCAAAGCACACTTAATAAGGCACTGTTTTGCACTTAAATTAGCTGAGGATTCAGGAGCCTGTTTTGTAGCAGGACTGAGCCAATGGGAGTACAACACAATACTGAAAGATCTTTGATGCCTGCTAATCTATTTCTGGACACAATACAAAGGGCTTGTTTTAACGCCTTTTGAGCTTTAACCCATTGTTGTCACTAGCCACCAAGAAAACATATGTGGCCCATTTTGAAACAGCCACAAATATGTTTCAGCATTCAATTCAAGATGCTGGTTATAAATTTAAAAGTCCTTCACAACCTGGAGCACACATATTTGAAGGACCATCTCCTTCCATATGTCCCTGTGCACCAACAATAGCAATCAGGCAGCCATCTGTTGGCTATCCCACTGCATATGGCAGCCAGTGTGGCATCAATAAGAGCTTGGGCACTTACCATCATGGTTCCTGCTCCGTGGAACAGGCTTCCTATAAAGAGGTGAGGGAGGCCCTCTCCTTGGGTATCTTCAAGAGGCACCTCAAGGCCTGCCTGCTTGCCAAGGCTTTGCAAGGGGTATAAATGGCAGCATCTTTTAAGAGAGGAAGGGGAGAGATCTGGGGTTTGCTATTTTATTTTTGGTTTTAACTGAACATAGGAACATATGAAGCTGCCTTATACTGAATCAGACCCTCGGTCCATCAAAGTCAGTATTGTCTACTCAGACTCGCAGCAGCTCTCCAGAGTCTCAAGCTGAGGTTTTTCACACCTATTTGCCTGGACCCCTTTTAGTTGGAGATACCAGGGATTGAACCTGGAACCTTTTGCTTACCAAGCAGATGCTCTACCACTGAGCCACCATCCCTTCATATGAAACTGAAAATGTTTTTAACTATTATTGTTAAGCTACCTTGTTAATCACAAGGAAAGGCAAGACCCTGTCTACCACAGACAGCACCTTCTCCCATATATTGTATATTGTTTTATTACATATATCTGGTTTTAACCTTGCATTATTGACTGTTCTAACCTGCTCAGAGCCCATTAGGGAAAGGGCAGGCTATAAATGGAAAATAAATAAATAAATAAATAAATGTCTCCTCATATGCCGAGGTTTTCAGGGAAAGCTTTTATTGAAATCCTTTCTTCATCTAAAATCAGCCAAAAAGTTTTAAAAGGTCAAGGTAGTCCCCTGTGCAAGCACCAGTCATTTCTGACTCTGGGGTGATGTTGCTTTCACAATGTTTTCATGGCAGACTTTTTACGGGGTGGTTTGCCATTGCCTTCCCCAGTCATCTACACTTTCCCCCCAGCAATCTGGATACTAATTTTACTGACCTCAGAAGGATGGAAGGCTGAGTCAACCTCCAGCCAGCTACCTGAACCCAGCTTCTGCAGGGATTGAACTCCAGTCATGAGTAGAGTTTAGGACTGCAGTACTGCAGCTTTATCACTCTGTGCCACAGGGCCAAAAAGTAGGTCCTTACTAACCACGACATCCAGTTTATGAAACTACCTCTCTAAAGAAGTTTGTATGACCACTGTTGAAACTTTTACAAAGACAGTAAACACATTTTTATTTCAACAGACTTTTGGGTGCCAATGTTTGGGTTTTAAATTAATTTACAGACAGCTGCTCCTATTTTTATAGTGTCAACTCTGAATCATTTTCTGCCCAGGACTTTACAATGTACAAGAGCAAAGTGGGTAAGAGCCTGCCAGCAAGAAAATAAAATCCTGATAAATAAAATCCATGGGTTCTAAGAAACTATGAAATGCAGCCAAGGGGTGGAGCTTGTGACCATGAGATCTCCCTCAGATTCAAAAATTACAAGATGATCAGTGCTTGTGAAGGCATTAACAAATACCTAACAGATTTCCAAAATAATGCCGCAGATGGGACAATCTAGCCATCTCACTGAATAACAAACTAAAGGACTATGGCCTCCTCTCAGTCCTGTCCCCTCCATAACAGGATAGGTTCCCTTGAGAGAAACCCTTGGTGGAACACATCTGCATACTGTAATTATTGTTAACACTGGACACTGCAGCATATCATTTTGCCAAAGTATTTTACTTATAATTGTAATTTCTTTCTTTTATCTATCACTTTTTGTAGTCAATACAGTTAATCTGTTGCAGCCAAAGCGCCTCTTCTTTTTTCCAGGGGGATATATAACAGGATTGCACTTATCTGTAACTGTTGTTCATCAAGCGGTCTTCTGTGCAGGCACATATGGGACTGCAGTTCTGCAGGCCAGCCATGGAGAGGAGCTAGCAAGCTATTTAAGAAAGTGCTTGGCACTGACCGGAAATATCGAGTGCGCCTGAGCTGGTTCCAAAGGTATCAGTGTTGGCATCTGCTCTCAGATCACATCACAATGCCAATTATGGGCAGGGAGATTTTCTTGACCCCGAGATTCTTTAGGATTCTTTAGGACGAAGTGGGAGTGACAGCAGTGAGCTGATTTCTCATGTTGAGGAGACCATGAGTCTTTATGCAGGAGTCTTTCCACACATTTGGCTTTTGTAGCCAGTGGCTCACTCAGAAACTACATCATAGTTGAAGAAGTGGTAGGCTCAAGGATACAGGGCTCAAAGTTGGGACACCTCAGAAGGCCCTGCGGATACCACAGTCTCAGTAGTGGGGGTTGCCTCCTCCCACAGAACTGCCTTCAAATGATTAGCCCTACTACCCTCATGGGCTTTCAGGGTTAATAACTTACAAGCATAACAAGTTACCGTAACATTCCCTTCTCCCAGGTGTAACAAACAAGAGTGTTGGCCACTCTGGACCATCTTTGCCCCACACTCTGAACACTTTTTAAACAAGGACATAGTGAGTCCTGAGGTAAATTTTGAACTCCTCAGAATTGGAGGAGAAGAACATACTTTAAAGTTCTTTCTTTCACCTATTCAGTTTTGACCTTCTTAATTTTAAATTCTGGAGAAGACACTTTAAAAGGTCTTACAATTTTATTGATTTTTTTCCCTCACAGTTTGAAGTCATCAGCTTGCTGAATGCATCCACTCTACCAGGCAGCAGAAAGAGAACTGAGGGAGGAGGACTCCTCCCCCCAGTCAGCTGACTTTGGACGGAAAGCTCAGCAATCTCTCCAGCGGAGGGGGAGCATTCCTGGGAGCCTAGAACTTTTTTAAATAGCTTGCTAGCTTCTCTCTATGGCTGGCCTGCAGAACTGCAGTCCCATGTGTGCCTGCACAGAAGTCACTATGATGAACTCTCAGACACACATCCAATTTGCAAGATGTCATAGTCTTGCTGTACACTAAATAGGTTAGGTCACACCTGAAGCATTGTGTGTGGTTCTGGAGGCCTCATCTCAAAAAGCATGTGGGTGCAAAGAAGGGTGATGAGGATGATCAGGCTCTATGAGGAAAGATTGAAGGACTTGGGAATGTTCAGTCTGGAGAAGGGAGACAGGATTGCTTTCTTTAAGTATTTGAAGAGCTGTCATTTGGCAGAAGGAAGGGAGCTATTCCTGTTGGCAGCAGAGGAGAGGACTCATAATAATGGGTTTAAATTAAGGGCGGAAAGGTACCGGCTGGATATTAGGGAAAACCTTTTTACAGTAAGAGTTGTTCAACAGTGGAATCAGCTACTGAGGGAGGTGGTGAGGTCCCCCTCACTGACAGTCTTTAAGCAGTAGCTGGATGAACAATTGTCAGGGATGCTATAGGCTGATCCTGCACTGAGCACAGAGTTGGACTAGATCTGGGGGTATCAAACATGCGGCCCAGGTCTACTAAAGAAAGTAGACCATTGTGGGAAATGCTAAGGGAAATATAATTGCTTGCACACATACCAGGTTTTTTTAAAAAAAGTAATGGACCGAATAAATATCCCCATTCCTTCAAAAGTTGTGTTTAAAATTTGCTCAATACAGTGTGTCAATACATATATTAAAAATCCCTCTTCTGGAATATTAGGTTTAAATGATACTGGACTGTTCTTTGAAAAATTATGTTCAGTCTTTCCTCATCTGAAGAGATAGTATAGATTCTAAAACATAAGTCATGTAAAACCTTTTTAATAGGATCAAACAAATTAACTCAAAACAGTGTGCAAGATTTCCAGTGTGCTGGAACTTTTTTGTACTAAGCAGCAATAAAAATTCTTCAAGCCCCAATTTTAAGGCTTGTTGCATCCTGTGTAGTGTGTCAGGTAGACTTGAATTGATTGTGTAATGTGGGGTACAGCTGGTATCAAGCCACACATTTAGCCTTTTTGAAAGAAGGAAAAAGGCTAGGCTTCAAATGAAAATATAAAAACACGTAAATCAAATGTACTTCTAAGACAAAATGGAATACACAAGTCTCTTCAAAAGCTGACCACAGAGGGAAAATGTAGCATGTGTTTCATTAACAAAACATTTTATTAGTTTAAGATAATGTACTTAATAAAGAATAAATGAAAGTCAAAATAGGTAGTATTAGCTAGTGGTAGGTGACAAGAGATTCCCTAAGCACAGTCTCTTCCCAGCTTACTTTCTTCCAGATGAAGAGGACCCCTCTTTGTAAGCATCACTGCCCCAGATACAGTGTTCCATCTATATAGACTTCTGCTCCATATATCCATCCAATCCCCTCTTGAAGCTGTCCATGCTTGTAGCCACTACCACTTATAGCGGCAATGAATTCCACATGGTATTTACTCTTTGAGGGGAGAAGTACTTCCTTTCATCTGTTCTAAGCCTACTGCTCATTAATTTCATTGAGTGCCCACGAGATCTGGTATTGTGAGAAAGGGAGAAAAGTCCAGTAACATCTTAAAGTCTAACAAAACTTGTGGCAGGTATGAGCTTTCGTGAGTCACTATAGTCACTGCTCACTGCACGTGTCCCCTAGCTCAGATTCTATGACCTGGCACAAATTTTGTTAGTCTTTTAAGGTACTACTGGACTCTTGCTCTTTCTATTCACAAAGTGAAGTTAACATCACCGTTTCAGTGTCTCATACTTAGTTTCCAACATAACCAACCTACTCTACACTCTCATACACAGCTTATTAGATTTCCACTCTACTGGGCACTGGGATGACAGACACTATTTCAAGGTGTGGAAATGCGATCCCCGGAAGCCACAGTGGAAGGGCCTATTCTAGGTGTTGCTGATTGACTGTGCCATAAAGACTACATTGCCAGATGGATGGATCCACCATACCAGAGTGAAGAAGTCCACTGCCCCTGATGAGAGCCAAGGTGGCAAGGGAGTTAGCTGAGAGGTGATATGATCACCATCTTCCAAGTACTTGAAGAACTGTCATATAGAGGATGGTGCAGAAATGTTTCTGTGGTCCCAGAAGGTAGGACCAGAACCAATGGATTGAAATTAAATCAAACGAGTTTCTGCCTCAACATTAGGAAGAACTTCCTGACAGAGCAGTTCCTCAGTGGAACAGGCTTCCTCAGGAGGTGGTGGGCTCTCCTTCTTTGGAGGTTTTTAAACAGAGGCTGTGTAATGTACTGAGTGACGAGACGTGTTGAAGGCAACATGCTTTATTAGCGAGTACATCACAAGGCAAGGCAACACAGGCCGGGTCCCGGAACAACCCTCAGTCTGGCCAGGTCCAATCCTGGCCAGTTAAACTTCCCGCCACAGATCTTGACTGGCGGAGCATATTTGTGGAGCTACATCCGGGGACCAGTGGACTTCCACTGGTCACCTCCGTAGCGTCCGCTGTGTTGTAATTCCGGGACTGAAATGCAAGACACAACAGGCTGGATGGCCATCTGACAGCAATGCAGATCCGGTGAATTTGGGGAGGGGTATTTGTGAATTTCCTGCATTGTGCAGGGGGTTGGACTAGATGCCCCTGGAGGTCCCTTCCAACTCTATGATTCTATGATTCTAACTTCAGTCTAGAGACCCCTTTAGTACTAGCAGGGGACTTTAACACAAGGATTGGCAATGATGACTATATGCCAGGGGTGGCCAAATTTCCATAACATAAGCCACATAGAATTAACGTTTGATGTTTGAGAGCCACAAGACAGGAAAGAAGGAAGGAAGGCAAATAGATGGGGGAGGAAGGAGGGAGAGGTGGAAAGAAAGCAACTTTAACTATAATTGCATTTTCCAAGCCACTAGCTTGCTTGCTTGGAGAAGTGATTTAAAGAGATAAATGCCTTCTCCAAGCCAGCCAATGGGGTGGTGGGAACTTTGAGAGTCAGACAATATTTGTGAAAGAGCCACATGTGACTCCTGAGCCTCCGTTTGGCCACCCCTGCTATATGCTTTTCTCTAAATTATTAGGCTCTGATAGTGATGAATTTCTTAGCCCTGCTTGGCATAACAGAAAATCTAAGGATGATGTAATAAACAGAGGTGGTTTGGAGCTGGCTAAGTTTGTGGTTAAAAGAAACTTTATCCCTCTGAATGATTAAGACTGATGGACACACTGACTTCACTTACGTGAGTCCCAAGGAAGCCAATGTAATAGCTTATACCCTGGCCCCACCTGAATATCTCTCCCATTTTAAGTTTTTTTTCCAATAAATTCCAACAGGGAGTCTGTTACACTCAGCCGCCCTGAGCCTACTTTGGCGAGGAGGGCGGGATATAAATTCGAGGAATAAATAAATAATAAATGTTTTAATTGCACTACCCACTACAGTCCTGAAAGATTCTGTCCCTGTAATGTTGGCACAATTGAGACAATAACATATTTTACTACATTGGTTGCTGTACAATGAAATTTGCTTGGCCTTTATCTCATTGATATCAGAGAAAGACTCTGAAATCTCTGGTGTGGAAATTGTTAATAAGCTTCTTTCTGATGTGAACATGGAAACTACAAAGAAAATAAAAAAGTTTTGTGCTCAAGCAATGAAATTGCACTCCATATATATTTTTCAAGTAAATATGGGGTCCTGATTTGCTAATAGGGTTGCCAAGTCCAATTCAAGAAATATCTGGGGACTTTGGGGGTGGGGCCAGGAGACTTTGGGGGTGGAGCCAGGAGACATTGGGGGCGGAGCCAGGAGCACGGGTGTGACAAGCAGACTTGAACTCCAAGGGAGTTCTGCCCATCACATTTAAAGGGACAGCACACCTTTTAAAATGCCTTCCTTCCATAGAAAATAATGAAGGATGGGGCACCTTCTTTTGGGGTTCGTAGAATTGGACCCCCTGGTCCAATACTTTTGAAACTTGGGGGGCATTTTGGGAAGAGGCACTGGATGCTATACTGAAAATTTGGCAACTCTACCTCAAAAAACAGCCCCCCAGAGCCCCCGATACCCGCGGATCAATTCCCCATCATTCCTTATGGGAATTGTTCATGGAGGTGCATAATGGCTGTGGGGGTGGGGCTTCCCCCGCCGGCCAGCTGGCTGGGGGAGGGGGGAAGCCTGTAAAACCGGGGGATCCCCCGCTGGGACCTGGGGATTGGGAAGCCTATTTGCTAATCTATTTTACTAGAGTTGTAAATTTGTGTTTTTAATTGTAGGAATGTTTTCTTTTTGTGTGTGACTATTGTAGCACCTTTTTGTACATACTTGCTATGGGCCATTAATAAATCTGAATCACTACAGTCCCAAAACAGTTCAGAGTCTATCAACCTATATTTGCAATTAGATTTTTGTTCTAGTGTGCACTACCTTACTTTTTACCTTCAATGAACTTCATTTGTCATATTGTTGCCCACTCATCCATCTCGTTTAGTTTGTTTTCCCCAAATGTTTGTTCCAGTCCTGACTGATCAATTGACCAGGGCTGCTGCCTTTCTCCTAGGGCCCTTGTGATAACTATTCTACACCCTAATCTTGGTTCTGCCACCTTCTCTGTACAAAGGGAAGATGCTCAGGTAAACTAGTCAATAGATTTTGCCTAAAACAGTTCCAACATCTTGCACAAAGTACCTTATTGATTCTGTCTTACCTTCGTACTATACTAAGAAATCTTTGTTTCTGCCCATCATTCCTGAATCAGTGTTATGATACTGAAGGCCTATTTGTCCTTGACCTTGCTAGACCTCACATTTTAACATTTAATTAATTTAATCTTGCTCCTTTGCTGCTGTCATTTAAAATGAAACACACCAACAGATCCAAAAAATGGAACACACCAACAGATCCAAAAACACTACAGTTTGGTGTAGTGGTTAAGTGTGCGGACTCTTATCTGGGAGAACCGGGTTTGATTCCCCACTTCTCCACTTGCACCTGCTAGCATGGCCTTGGGTCAGCCATAGCTCTGACAGAGGTTGTGCTTGAAAGGGCAGCTGCTATGAGAGCCCTCTACAGCCCCACCCACCTCACAGGGTAGGGTGTCTGTTGTGGGGGAGGAAGGTAAAAGAGATTGTGAGCTGCTCTGAGACTCTTCGGAGTGGAGGGCGGGATATAAATCCAATATCTTCTTCTACCTCACAGGGTGTCTGTTGTGGGGAAGGAAGATAAAGGAGATTGTGAGCCGCTCTGAGACTCTTCGGAGTGGAGGGCGGGATATAAATCCAATATCTTCTTCTACCTCACAGGGTGTCTGTTGTGGGGGAGGAAGATAAAAAAGATTGTGAGCCACTCTGAGACTCTTCAGAGTGGAGGGCAGGATATAAATCCAATATCTTCTTCTTCATCTCAACTGTAGTTTGAGTGCATGTGTGATTCCAATCAACAGGTGGAGCTTGTAGTTGAAGGACCAAAATCATGCTAGTAGTCCCAATATCATTTGATCAAAGTGGCCACTTGTCTTAACAGTCCACACACTAAAGAACATTGAAAGTCTCATTTCTCAAACTCTCCTTACTAACCCAGAATTGAGGCACAACTAAGCTTTATCTCACTGGCCCCTGTCTCCTGGCAGTATCTGGAATTAAAACCAGAAGAATCAACAGCTGGAGCGCAGATTAGCTCTCCTGCACCCCACTCAAGCACAGTTTATTATTTTCACATATATACAGTTTTATTTCTCACATTCTTTACATTTCTTGCATCCTTTACATTTTTCACATCTCCATCCACTTGCCTGTTTTCAAAGTTTGAGTCTGCTTGTTTACACCATCTCTGAAATCTTCAATTAAAAAAGCACCAGTCTTAATGCTTGTTTCTACCTTGCAACAATAAACTTGCCTTAAATAAGGTAATCAGGTATAACAAGACTCCTTTCTATTTGATCTTTATACAGAAGAGGGAAGTTCAGCATTATGCCACACCTATTAAAATTCCCTTTTCTGCATAACTGCTAAAAATACAGGAGCCCTGTCTTCCTTCTCCTTAGGCTTACTTCATTAACTCCATTTGTGCAAATAATGTTCGAGTCCTTGTCAGCCTCCAAGTAGCACCTGGAGATCTCCCACTATTGCAATTGATCTCCAGACAACCAAGATCAGTTTCCCTGGGGAAAATGGCTGCTTTGGAGGGTGGACTCAATATTATATCCCTGCTGCTATATTTCCCTCCCCAAACTCCACCCTCCTCAGGCTCCACCTTGAAAGTCTTCAGATATTTCCCAACCCAGAGCCAGCAACCTTGATAGTGCACGGCTTGATAGTGCAGGGCTAGATTCCGTATTATTTACAACTGATTAAAATATTTATTCAAATTTCTAAATAATTACATCAGGCAGTAAGGCTGTTAACAACATATCGTTTGTTCTAAGCGGCTGATGGCAAAACATTTTAAAAAGTTACAAAGCAGTCATTACAGCAGAGGAAAACAGACATGAGATTAACTATGAATTTAAAAAGAACGCTCTTTGAAAACCTGCCACCTTTGCTATTTGATAACTCAGTCATTAGGAGGCAGCAGACAGCTCAAAATGTTATCAGGAATGAAACGGCATTTCCTTACTTCCTGATTGGATTGAGGATGAAGGAACCCTTTGGAGATAGTCAGTTTGGAAAAGAATTGTAGAATCTAGGAATCATCACAGAAAATCTATGTACGGTTCAACTGAGGCATGGTCAAAACAAAGATCCACACAAATGCGTCCTTCACTTTTAGAAACATTCTGATTCTAAACACTTTGCTTGAAACTAGAACTTATTCGTACATAATGAGTTTAAGACTTTGCTGCCAAATCTGATTTCACATTATTCCATTCATGTGTACATACTTCTACTGCCAACCAAAATATTAGAAGAGCATTGCCTTTCCCCACTGGATTCAAAACACAATACTACGATGACATTAAAATAGGAATTCACACTCATCATGGTTTTCAAATCTACCCACGCTGCATGTTTAAAAGCAAGTGAAATGAAAATATTTAATATTTAGACCTTTCCTTCTGTGATAATACATAAATAATGTAACAAAAGGCTAAACATTAGCTTATTTCTAAAGTTTTCAGCATTACAGTATCAACAGGATTTGTGCAAGGTACAGTGCAGAAGACCATCATTCAGTAAACGGAACAAAAAGTATTTCTTACCAACTTCAACTCTATAGAGACAGCAAAAATTAAACCACTGTCTACATGCTGCTTTCTAATTTATTATGATTTTCAAGTGATGATTATCAACTGAAATATATAGTAATCACTTGTCCTGCTTCTCCATCAGGACTATTATGAACAGAATGATGCACAATTCAAATCTCAAACTGGCACATAAAACAAATATAGCATTCCAAAGCCTACAACAAATTAAAAGATTTTTTTACTGCAATTACTCATTAATTTAGCATAAAACATTAATAATATAAAGCAGACAAACTTACTGTTGTGTTCTGAAGTCTGGGCTGTCCTTTGGTTTTCAGTGAGTTGCCCAAGAGAAAGCTGTATAATAAAACAGTGAAATATAAACAGATGGGGAGGGTTGTATGTCAAGTTTTTCTTCTACAGCATTGATAAGTGAGACATGCAATATACAGATGGCTTTGAAGATAGTCCCAACATCTAAAGAATGTACTATCCTTTTTCAGGTTTAAAGACCAAGATCTTGAGCTGTGCCAGTCCAGAATGATGAGGTCAGTCTTGCTTTTTAACCACGATCTGTCAAAGAAGACAGCTGAAACTCCAAAATAACGATTCATGCATTATCCAGATGTTTCTCTCTGTCTCTCTCCCCTTCTGCCTTTCCATTCACATTTTTTTTCTTCCCACAAAATACATATAGGTTTGTTCTTCCTTGTGCTCTGGGTAAGGCCTGGCTTTGAAATGCATTTCAGTCTCTCAACACAGACAGCTTTCACTGCATTTAGAGTCCCACCAAGGCCCGGCTTTAAAAGCTACTGATTCTTTTTTTTCCCCTTCTTCTTTAGCCTTTCCTCACAAAAGAAGGGTATTTTGTAAATTACCAGCTCGTTCAGATCAACAAAAGGTACTTTCATAGAAAGCCCCATTTGATTTTGCTCAAATTTGATTACAAGGATGGAGGAAAAAGGAAAGGAAGTCAAAAAGAAAAACCCCAGATGGCTTTTTTCATTCATCTCAGTGAATGAGCTTTATCTGTGCCTTTTGAAACTGTAGCAGTGGAAAAGCATTTCTGTTGGCTTAAAAAACTTGACAAAAATTATTGGTTTGCCATTTCTCATGTAACTGCCATTGGAAACTGGATGAAAAGACTTTTTTTTTTCCATGGGATCGCCTGCTTGGATCAAAATAATGGAGATTAGGTATTTCATTATAAATTACAGTGGGAGATAGAGAGAGGCTGTCATATTAATAGCAACCTGCTCGTGGTCTTCAATGGTAGCTATTCTCCTAGACAAAGGACCAAGGGGGTTGTCTATTGAACTTGTGCTTTAAGGCCCGATCAATTTTCTATCATCAAGGCAAAAGGTGAGATGACGAACAAAAGAATTCACACATGAGTGACCTCATGAGCCGAGAGATAAAACAGCTTAAAGAAACAAAACACATCCTGAAATTATGGGTGATAAACTGTATAAAAAGAGAAGAAGGTTTAAAAAAAGGAAAGAGAAAGGGGAGGAAGGGAATGAGCATTGGTCTATAATTCTTTCTTTTCTTAAGCATATGGACACATTAAAAGCTACTTGTTTTCAGGCACAGTATAATTGCACCATTTGTTTTGCAAGGCTGGGTCTTGAATCTTGCTGTGAACTCCTTCCTCGACAGGGTTCCAGTAATTTCATTCATGAGTAAGCATGCTATTGTGTTTAATGCAGGATGCCCAAGAGCCATACACAGAGATATGCCCACACAAAGGATTACCATTGACAACAACAACAGCAGCAACAGCACACAGACAGAAAGACCGCACGGGACAGGCACGGCATGCATAATCAAACAGCATCACAGAAGCATGATCCATCAGATTGGGGCATTTGTAAAGGAATACATTCTTACTAAGCAAACAGACAAATTGTGAGGTACTTTCTCCAAAGTTTGACTACATAGTTATGTCCCAGGAAACACATTCCATATCATCAGTAGGTGAGCTACTGAATGCGCGGGACTGCATATTTCAGTCATCAGAATCTCTGCCTAAATATATCAGTCATCTCTGCCTGAAGATCCAGAAGGTGGCTGCCAGCCTGGGCTGATGGTGTCAGCCCAGGCTGGCAGTGGACTAGTGACACAGTATTCTGAAGTAAGGAGTGATTGGCTGGTCTGCCGACAGCCAGCTTCAGCCACAGCGGGAATGAAAATCGGAGGGCAGAAGATTAATAGGGAATATGCATGACCACCCAGCCTCTTGAAAAAACAGGGCTATGTTAATACACATAAATGCACAATTGGCCAAGGAGAGAGAATCCCAGTATAATGTTAGTAAGAAATTTGTAACACAGAATGACTGGATCCTTCATTGACTTGAACTGGAATTCCTCTGCAGGCAGCATACGTATTCTGGATTGGCTGGGTACACAGGCCTCATTCATCAGACTTGCAGAGCAAAGGATGAAATTGGATGGTAACCGTCACAGACATTAGGCCAATTTTACTTAGAGCATATAAAGTCATGTCTCAAAGGATACGTTCCTGAAGTATTCCAAGAGATAACACACTATCAAAAGAGGAACCCCGAGATCATCCTATTTGCTGGTGCATCAAACTGTGAAATGTTACTGCAGATCGGAGTTGTGGGTTCTGACGTGTGCGGTACTAGTCATAAGAGGTGCAAAAATTATGCACGCATGTGGAGCCCCTGCCAGACAGTCATTTTCAAAAATGCACACATCTGTAAAAGGTACATCAATGCCAATGATGGATCCTGATATCCTGGGTTGCAGCTTGTGAGGCTCACATGTTTCATGCTGTGAACAAATGCCGTTTTCTCTCCTGGGAGGTTGAGAACAAACCAAACCTCCCTTTTTTGTTTTAACAGGTTTTTTTTCTCTCTGCGCTGGGAACAGACTGGGGGGGGGGGGGAGTCGGTGCAATGGCTTTCCATTTTACCTGTATACATATGCTAATGATACTACACTTGATCTTAGCCAAAAGGCAAAGAAGCGATACATATGCTAATAGATTTAGCTAGAGACAATGGAGAGGGTCAAGCCCTCCCCGCCTTCTCCAGGCAGGGAACAGAGTTTGGAGGAATTTAAGCTATAACAACTCCAAGGTTACTCTCCAGGTAGGGGCTGGAGGAAATGCTACTCTGACCTGGGCTGACTTGGTCAAGTGGGAGGGGGAAACAGAGATGATAAAATCTCCATGCAAGAGGAAGGCGATCTCTTTCTTTGGGATGCTGCATTGAGAACTTTGAGCTCTAGTCTTGTTATGTATTGGAACTGGAGTTTGGCCTTAGGGCCAGCAGAGACTGGGCTGAGCTTGGCCTTAGGGCCAGCAGAGACTTGGCCTAAAACAATAGCCACCTGGATTCAGGAAGGAGGCCCATCAGGGATCGTTAGGCCAGCTATTAACCTACAGTTGTGAGTAATGGGATGATGGTAGTGGGTTTTCGGGTGGGGAGGTTTGCATGCATGTAAGCAGGGCTGTTGGTCCTGCCAGACAGTTCTGTTCCTATCTTACTATGCTGAATCACTGAATAAAGAGCTGAACTCACTATCTCTTGGGCATCCTCATGCTTTGAACCCTGTACATTATAAGTCTGCAAGCAGGCGACCATTAATCATGTGGTTGTCTGGGAGAGATGCAGCAAGCTTTGTGGTAATGGTAACTTTTGTAGAGATCTGTAACATCCTAAACTAAAGCTATCCGCTTTAACAGCCGATACGGCATGTAGAGAGAGAGAGAGGATTTGGTTTTTTATTTTATTTGACATATCCCACCCTCATTGCGAAGCAGGCTCAGAAATTTTTACCTGTTTCTTTTCTATCCCTTACTCAAATCTGATGCTGTGCTAAAAATATGCTTGTAATTTTTTTAAAAATAAATACTTTAAATTTTTGATGCTGAGAGTGGTTCTCTCTATCACATAGCCCTCCACCATCTCAAACATGCTATTTGAAGAGGGGAGCCAGAGGGAAGGCGGGCAAACACCTATTCCTCCAAGGGTGCCCAAGGCATTAACCTGTTCCCACAGTGACCAGACACTGGGCAGCAGGAGACACTGAGGCAAGCCTCTCAATGTGGAAGGGAAGCTGGGAGTCCTGTCCCTCCCAGCAGGCAATTACTTGCAAAGGGCAAGTGGTGGTGGCGGCAAGCTACCCGAGAGGTTAAGGAAAGCCCCTCTAGGGAGCTGGGAACTCTTAGGAGGGCAGGGTGGAAATGGGGCCTGCAGACCACAGCAGCCAGGTTCTGTCACACATACATATGAGCATTGTGTAAACTGGTCTTGCAACCGCCTAAGGGAGGATATGGACTTTACCTAGCTGGGCTACATCTCAAGTTTCTAGACTCAAATGAAGAATTCACTTTTTTAGCCTCATTTCACATTTCCAGCATTTCGTGTTACCAAAAGAATCTTGCAAGGTTCAGTGCTTCTGTCTCTTTACAGATTATGGGGAGGGATGGTGGCTCAGTGGTAGAGCATCTGCTTGGAAAGCAGAAGGTCCCAGGTTCAGTCCCTGGCATCTCCAAAAAAGGGTCCAGGCAAATAGGTGTGAAAAACCTCAGCTTGAGACCCTGGAGAGCCGCTGCCAGTCTGAGAAGACAATACTGACTTTGATGGACCGAGGGTCTGATTCAGTATAAGGCAGCTTCATATGTTCATATTCTTCTTCATATTAATAATTGCAGGTTTTTCCTGGCCATATTCTGTCTCTCTTGGTTAGAATTAATCAAGTTAAGTTTTCTATGCAGTACAGAATAAGCACAAATATGTGTTTCACTTAAAGAACAAAGAACACATCTTACTTCTAATGATTAAAGCTGTTGATTATAGAAGGGAAAATAAGTAGCATTGGATCCAGAATAAGTTTTCCAATGGCAGAATGGAACTTTTCTGCCTCCCCCCTCAACAACTGCAGCCCACTGAGCTCACAAAATGCTGAACCCAATGAATAAGAGACCTGAGGAATTAGGGTTGCCAATCCCCAGGTGGGGGCAGGGGATCCCCCAGTTTGGAGGCCCTCCCCCCGCTTCAGGGTCGTCAGAAAGCGGGGGGAGGGGAGGGAAATGTCTGCTGGGAATTCTATTATTTCCTAGGGAGATTTATTCCCATAGAAAATCATGGAGAATTGATCCACGGGTATCTGGGGCTCTGGGTGGGGGGGCTGTTATTTGGTGTAGAAGCACCAAACTTTCAGTACAGCATCTAGTGCCTCTCCCCAAAATACCCCCCAAGTTTCAAAACTATTGGACCAGGGGGGGGGTCCAATTCTATGAGCCCCAAAAGTAAGTGCCCCTATCCTTCATTATTTCCTATGGAAGGAAGGAATTGAAAAGGTGTGTCATCCCTTTAAATGTGATGGCCGGAACTCCCTTTGGAGTTCAATTATGCTTGTCACAGCCTTGATTGGCCGGCCAATCGTAGCAACCTCTGGGGCTCATATAGGGAGAGGCGGTCCCACAGGTATGCCGGTCCCAGGCCGCACAAGGCTTTGAATGTCAGTACTAAAACCTTAAAGCGGATCCAGTACTCAATTGGTAGCCAGTGCAGACTGCGCAGCATTGGCCGACTGCTCGCCCATACAGGCGATTCAGATAGTAATCGTGCTGCCACATTCTGCACCAGCTGGAGCTTCCGGATCAGCCTCAAGGGTAAGCCTATGTAGAGCGAGTTACAGTAGTCTAACCTGGAAGTGACTGTTGCATGGATCACTGTAGCTAAGTTCCAAGGGGCCGGATAGGGTGCTAGTTGTTTGGCCTATCGGAGATGATAAAAGGCAGATCGTGCAACAGCTGTGACCTGGGCCTCCATAGAGAGGGTGGCATCCAGTATCACACCCAAGCTCCTCACCTTCTGGGTTGGCACAAGAGATGTGCCATCCAGAGTGGGAAGCCAGATCCCTGATCTTGGTCTCTCCACCCCCACCCCCGATCCAAGTACAGGACCTCTGTCTTAGTTGGATTAAGCTTCAGTCAGCTCAGTTGCAGCCAATCGGCCACTGCTTCCAGTGCCCTGGTTAGATGATCTGGGGCAGAGTCTGGGTGGCCATCCATCAACAGATAGAGCTGGGTGTCATCTGCATACTGATGACAACCCATCCTAAAACCTCTGGCAATCCGGGCAAGGGGGCACATATAGATATTAAACATCATCAGCAAGAGAATAGCTCCCTGCGGTACACCACACTCTAGTGAGTGACACAAGGAGGTCTTCTCGCCGATCACCACCCTTTGTTCCTGACCACAGAGGAAGGAGGAAAACCACTGTAAGGCAACCCCCTGGACTCCAATGTCGACAAGGCGGTGGGTCATTAGATCATAGTCGACGGTGTCAAACGCTGCAGAAAGATCTAAAAATAGTAGCAGCGCTGACCCGCCTTGATCCAGATGCCTTCTAAGGTCATCTGTGAGGGCGACCAGAACAGTCTCCACCCCATGACCAGGATGGAAGCCAGACTGGAAAGGATCAAGGACAGATGTATCTTCCAGGAAAGCTGGAAACTGCTCTGCCACCGCTTTCTCAATTATCTTGCCCCGAAACAGTAAATTTGAGACTGGGTGATAATTAGCTAGGACCAATGGGTCCAGAGATGGCTTCTTCAGAAGCGCGCAAACCACTGCCTCTTTAAGCTTCGCTGGAAATACCCCTGATGACAGGGATAGGTTAACAATCTCAGCTAAGGACCCCTAAATGTCCTCCCCGCCTGCTTTAACAAGCCAGGATGGACATGGGTCCAGAGGACAAGTGGTGGGCTTCACCGCAGCCAGGATCCTGTCCACATCCTCCTGAGAGAGGCAGCTGAAGTGGTCCAATGTGGGACCCAAAGACGGACAATAGGCTTCCAGTTACTGTACTGTATCAATTGTTGCTGGGAGATTATGGCGGATAGTTGAGACTTTATCTGCGAAATAAGTCGCAAAGGCCTCACAGCTGATATCCAATTCCCTAAACTTTTGATTGCCAACTGGCACCGTAGTTAATGATCGAATCGCTCTAAACAACTGGGCTGGGTGCAATTTCGCAGATGCAATGGAGGCCACATAGAAATCTCTCTTAGTGGACTTCACTGCCTTCTCATAGACCCTCATAAACGTTCTATAAGAAGTTCTAGACTCCTCGTCATAGAATCTCCGCCACACTTGCTCTAGCCATCTATTGTCAGCCGGCACTAGAGTTGCCAACATTCAGGTAACACCTGGAGATCTCCAGTCATTCCAACTGAACTTCAGACAACCAAGCAGTTTGCCTGGAGAAAATGGGCTCTATGGCATGGTCTCTCCCCTCCCTGAGCTCCAACCCCCAAATATCCAAGAATTTCCCAACCCAGAGCTGGCAATCCTAGCAGGCACCTCAGCAGTGTTGGGCCCTGACTGGTGCTTCTGGCCACTGGCTCCTCCCTGAAAGTGAGTCATTGGGTGGGTCAGAGGGAATCATGATAGAAAACATCTTTTGTTCCAGACCAATTCACTAGCAGTCATCCCACCCCCAGGTTTCTGCTTTCCTTGGATCTAGCGATCGATTCCCCACTAATCACTCCATGGGCACATTTTGATCCGCAGCTCCCTCCAATTTCCCTCACGGCTTCCAAGTCTCAAAAAAAAAAAAAAGAGCAGAAAGCTGTGAGGAAAATTGGAGGGAGCCATGGATCAAAATGTACCTGCACAGCAACTGGTGAGGAATTGATTGCTTGATCTGAGAAAAGCAGAAGCCTGGAGGTGGAGCAACTGCTAGTGAGGATTCGGTCAAAGTAAGTCTCTGACATACCAACTGCCATTCTCTCCACCCAGACAGACAGTAAACTTTTAAAGAAACTTTTCCTATGGCTTTCATCCTGCTGGGAAGGCTCTCAAACTAGCCTCTAAGCACAGACAAAGGGCAAATTAAACATCTATAGATTTTACATATTGCTTGTGAGTTATTAAATATCTTAATGATAAGCATGCCATGGCCCTAGTAAATCATGCAATACAATGTAATATTCAGGAGTTGTGTGACCACGATCTTGGGAGGTGGGAGACCAATGTAAACTAGAACTGTGTACACAGAGTTTAACCCTTCCCTATATTATATTCTTCAGGGCTTTTCTTTTGTAGAAAAAACCCAGGAGGAACTCATTTGCATATTGGGCCACACTCCCTGACATCACCGTTGTTTCACACAGGGCTTTTTTGTAGAAAAGCCGAGCATGAACTCATCCACATATTAGGCCACACCCCCTGACAGCAAGCCAGCCGGAACTGCGTTCCTGCTTAGAAAAAGCCCTGGTATTATTCATCCCAGGCATATACATACACCCTACATCTGCAATTTGATCAACAGAGAAAAGCATATAAGTATTTATACGTAACTGTACATCTCTTCCAAATCTCTTCCAGTCAAGTCTAGCTCAGCCCTGAATTCAAAGAACCTCAGTCAGTCTGCGCTGGATATGAATCAAGAAGAGATTATTCAGTAATGATGGTGCTTCTTTCAGCTAAACCAATACATAACACAAATAGTCACCACATTTGTGCCTGCCACAAACACAACCTTTTTTGGCTAATTCCTGAGGGTCTTGGCAGTCCTCTCTTGCCAAGTTCAGCACTACCATATATATAGATGCACTCGCACAGCAAAGCCAGGTGAAAAAGAAATTACATTTACATCAAGCAATCTGCCTTGAGTTAGTGATAAAGACAGATTATAAATAAAGTAAAATGCAATTGCACTTCAAGGACTACTTGTGTTTCCTACAACTTTTCAGAATTACAAAGGTTTTGCATCATCATCATCATCTCTTCTTTTCACCATCACCCCTAAATAGATGTGAATTCCAAAAAATAAACTGGCTCACTTTCATAAAATACATGAGCATTCTATTGTATTAATAATTCAGGAGTAAAGTCATAGAATTGGGGGGAGGTTATGTATACAGATTAAAAGATTTAAGAGAAACTTATATATAAGTTTAAATATATATAAATCTAAAAACAAGTTGTGTAACACCTTTGCTTTAAAAAAAAAATATCACAAGTGTGTAAGATTTCAAGTTTGAGAGCACTTCATCAGGCTGAATGTTAAGAAAAAAGGGTAAAAGGAGAAAAAATATTTCAGGTCTTGTTGTTAAGGCCTCTAGCCTGCATACTACAAAATATGTGATGCCAAGACTTAGTCTCATTGGCTAGTACAGAGTAAAAGTTGGTTTCATATTACACTTAGATGTTTTGGGAAGAAGAAAGGTATTCTCCATTTGAAAATATAAAAGGCCACAATTAATCAAATGTCTCTCTTGTACCAAATAGAATGCATGATCAAAGCAGAGGGGGAATGTGTTAACCCCTATTTTAACAAAGCTGAGGATAAATTGAAATGATCCTTTAGTTAAAGAGATGATGGAATACAAACTAGATAATCATTCCCAGCAGATGGAGAGTAAGAAACCCTCATAAAAAGGCAGCTTCTCTGTAACTATTGTTCAGATAGTCATCTGTGCATTCACTCTGATGGGCTTTGCTACAACCTAGCTTTCAGATGCAAAAAACCCTCCCACCCACTTCATATTGCACATGACCAAAGAGGAGGAGTTGCGCCTTCCCATTCATTTGTTCCAAAAATGCAGCAAGTTTTAAAAGCACCTGGTTCAAAGAAGATGGCTGTATTGTATGAATGCACAAATGACCACTTGAAGAACAACAATTTTAAGTAAGCAACCTCTTTTTACTTCTTCATGAGCTCTGTGCTTAACACTGATGGGCATGAATTAGCAAGGTGTCCTACCTGGAGGTGCAGAGGAAAACAAGAAGACAAGGATAGCTGTCAAGACTTGCGTTAGCCCAGTCTGCACCTGAGAAGAAGATGCCTCAGAGGAAGGGGAACTTTCAATGGTTTCCACTTTGCCCAAGGCTTCATGCACTCCAAAAACACCAGGAGACGCAATGCCTCCTTAGCAACCTGTTCAAATTCCCTTGGAACCAACATACTAGGAAACTCCTGAGTGGAGTAATCCATGTCCTGAACCTTCAGAGTTTCCCCCAGAACCTGAGAAGACAAAAGGCCAAAGCCAAAGCACAGCCCAGGTGGAACAGTGCAGACTTAGCCTTTCATATGCCAGCCTCTTTCAGAAAGAAATACAACTCTTTAGATCAGGGGTTTCAAACATGCAGTTCAGGGGCTGAATCAGGGCCCTGGAGGGCTCCTATCAGGCCCCCAAGTAACTGGCTGTCATCTGCTTCCTTCTCCCTATATCTTGCTTCCTTCTGCATAACAACTTGCTTTGCAAGGCTTGCTCAATTGCACAGGAGCTACAGAGCGAAACCTCTATTTTCTCCATTGGCTGAGGCTCCTCCCTTGGGGAGAAAGGGGGAAGGAATAGTTTGCTTTGCCAAGCTCTGTCAATTGCACAGCAGAGCTACTGAGCCAAGCCTCTCTTCTTTCTATTGGCTGAGGCTCCCCTCCTCAGTCCCCTGGGGAAAGAAGGAAAGAGCCATAGCTTCCTTTGGCCAGTTCCCTGGATCCCATGGGAGAAATACAAAGAAAGCAACTTTAAAACCAATGAGTGCTAACTTTTTAAGCATGTTTTTTAAGTTTTTTAAAATATATATTGTGTTTGTCTGTGTTCTTTGTAGGGTGACCATAATGTCTGAAGGCCAGCCAGGGACACTGGGGGGTGGGTGGGTGGGTAGGGGTGTGCGCGCGCGAAGCGCGCGCGCCGCCGGAAACAGGAAGTGACGTCACTTCCGGTGACGTCATGCCACCACCGGAAACAGGAAGTGGCATCACTTCCTGTGACATCATTTCCCCCGCGTCACCTGCCGGAAACGGGAAGTGACATCACTTCCTGTGACATCATTTCCCCCAAATGACATCATTTCCCCCAAATGCCACTGCCGGAAACAGGAAGTGACTTCACAGCACTTCCTGTGACGTCCCCAAAAATCCCCCAAATATCACCGCCGGAAACAATTTTGTTCTCAAATCCTGTATATACTTCATCAGTATATGGGATAAGGCACTTTCTCAACTGTGCTGCATAATGCAGCCTATTTATTTTGTCCTGTTGGCTCTGTTGGCTCTATCTGCGCCACCATCATCACTTTCGGGGTGTGGATCCCCCAGTGGGGTGGTCTCCCGACTCCCTCCGCCGACTGTTTCTGATAGCCCTGCGCCCCCTCTTTCATTTGATATGTGTCCCGTGCGGGTGCCACCCTCCGCCGGGAGATGCCACAAAATGAGCCCCCTTGAGGCTTATGGCGGCAGGGCTCGGGGGAAGCGAGCTAGACTGCTGTTCTTTTGAGGGTTATAGAGTGTTTCGAGCCCGTCCCTGTGGCATCGGTCCCATCGTTGAGGGACCCAGGGGGCCGGCGCAGCGGCACGCCGAAGCAGCCTGTCACTAATAACACCGGTCGAGATGCAGGACAGGAACCTGGAAGTGACCGACAGGCTGCTTCAGCGTGCCGCTGCGCCGGCCCCCCCCTGGGCCCCACAATGATGGGACCGATGCCACAGGGACGGGCTCGAAACACTCTATAACCCCTCAAAAGAACAGCAGTCTAGCTCGCTTCCCCCGAGCCCTGCCGCCATAAGCCTCAGGGGCTCATTTTGCGGCATCCTCTCGGCGGGAGGGTGGCACCCGCACGGGACACATATCAAATGAAAGAGGGGGCGCAGGGCTATCAAAAACAGCCGGCGGAGGGAGTCGGGAGACCACTCCACTGGGGGATCCACACCCCGAAAGTGATGAAGGTGGCGCAGATAGAGCCAACAGGACAAAATAAATAGGCTGCATTATGCAGCACAGTTGAGAAAGTGCCTTATCCCATATACTGATGAAGTAAATACAGGATCTGAGAACAAATCTGCACTAGAAGACACAAACACAAAGCTCCCTTACACTGAATCAGTGCTTGGGTATCAGTGCTTGGGTCCACCAAAGTCAGTATTGTCTACTCCAGTCACAAACACAAAGCTCCCTTACACTGAATCAGTGCTTGGGTCCACCAAAGTCAGTATTGTCACATAAGAGAAGCCCTGTTGGATCAGGCCAGTGGCCCATCCAGTCCAACACTCTGCGTCACATAAGAGAAGCCCTGTTGGATCAGGCCAGTGGCCCATCCAGTCCAACACTCTGCGTCACATAAGAACATAAGAGAAGCCCTGTTGGATCAGGCCAGTGGCCCATCCATCCAACACTCTGCGTCACATAAGAACATAAGAGAAGCCCTGTTGGATCAGGCCAGTGGCCCATCCAGTCCAACACTCTGCGTCACATAAGAACATAAGAGAAGCCCTGTTGGATCAGGCCAGTGGCCCATCCAGTCCAACACTCTGCGTCACATAAGAACATAAGAGAAGCCCTGTTGGATCAGGCCAGTGGCCCATCCAGTCCAACACTCTGCGTCACATAAGAACATAAGAGAAGCCCTGTTGGATCAGGCAGTGGCCCATCCAGTCCAACACTCTGCGTCACATAAGAACATAAGAGAAGCCTGTTGGATCAGGCCAGTGGCCCATCCAGTCCAACACTCTGCGTCACATAAGAACATAAGAGAAGCCATGTTGGATCAGGCCAGTGGCCCATCCAGTCCAACACTCTGGGTCACATAAGAACATAAGGAGGGAGGGAGGGAAGGAAGGAAGGGAGAAAGGAAGGAAGGAAGGGAGGGAGGAAGGAAGGAAGGAAGGAAGGAAGGAAGGAAGGAAGGAAGGAAGGAAGGAAGGAAGGAAGGAAGGAAGGAAGGAAGGAAGGAGGAAGGGAGGGAGGGGAGGAGGAGGGAAGGAAGGAGGGAAGGAAGGAAGAAAGGAAGAAAGGAGGGAAGGAAGAAGGAAGAAAGGAAGGAAGAAAGGAAGAAAGGAGGGAGGGAAGGAAGGAAGGAAGGAAGGAAGGAAGGAAGGAAGGAAGGAGGAAGGAAGGAAGGAAGGAAGAAAGGAGGGAGGGAAGGAAGGAAGGCCACCCCCTCCCGCCAGCCCCCCCCCCCCGGCCCCCTTACCTGCGGCTAGTCCGGCGGCGGCGGCGAGTCCGGCAGCGGCGGCGGCGGCGGAGAGGGCTTTCCGACGCCCCCCCCCCCGGCGGAGGAGAACGGGGGGGAATGCTAGGCCCGGGAGGGCGTCGGAAAGGCCCGCGGGGGTCGCTGGAGGGCCTCCAGCGACCCCCGCGGGCCTTTCCGACGCCCTCCCGGGCAGGTAAGGACGGGGGGTGGGGGTTGCGAGGCGGGGAAGCCTCGGGAAGGCCCGCGGGGGTCGCTGGAGGGCCTCCAGCGACCCCCGCGGCCTTTCCGACGCCTTCCCGGGCAGGTAAGGACGGGGGTGGGGGTTGCGAGGCCGGGGAAGCCTCGGGAAGGCCCGCGGGGGTCGCTGGAGGGCCTCCAGCGACCCCCGCGGGCCTTTCCGACGCCTTCCCGGGCAGGTAAGGACGGGGGTGGGGGTTGCGAGGCCGGGGAAGCCTCGGGAAGGCCCGCGGGGTCGCTGGAGGGCCTCCAGCGACCCCCGCGGGCCTTTCCGACGCCTTCCCGGGCAGGTAAGGACGGGGGGTGGGGGTTGCGAGGCCGGGAAGCCTCGGGAAGGCCCGCGGGGGTCGCTGGAGGGGCCTCCAGCGACCACGCGGGCCTTTCCGACGCCTTCCCGGCAGGTAAGGACGGGGGGTGGGGGGTTGCGAGGCCCGGGAGGGCGTCGGAAAGGCCCGCGGGGGTCGCTGGAGGGCCTCCAGCGACCCGCCGCGGCCTTTCCGACGCCTTCCCGGGCAGGTAAGGACGGGGGTGTGGGGGTTGCGAGGCCCGGGAAGCCTCGGAAGGCCCGCGGGGTCGCTGGAGGGCCTCCAGCGACCCCCGCGGGCCTTTCCGACGCCTTCCCGGGCAGGTAAGGACGGGGGGTGGGGGTTGCGAGGCCGGGGAAGCCTCGGGAAGGCCCGCGGGGGTCGCTGGAGGGCCTCCAGCGACCCCCGCGGGCCTTTCCGACGCCTTCCCGGGCAGGTAAGGACGGGGGGTGGGGGTTGCGAGGCCCGGGAAGCCTCGGAAGGCCCGCGGGGGTCGCTGGAGGGCCTCCAGCGACCCCCGCGGGCCTTTCCGACGCCTTCCCGGGCAGGTAAGGACGGGGGGTGGGGGTTGCGAGGCCCGGGAGGGCGTCGGAAAGGCCCGCGGGGGTCGCTGGAGGGCCTCCAGCGACCCCCCGCGGGCCTTTCCGACGCCCTTCCCGGCAGGTAAGGACGGGGGGTGGGGGTTGCGAGGCCCGGGAAGCCTCGGGAAGGCCCGCGGGGGTCGCTGGAGGGCCTCCAGCGACCCCCGCGGGCCTTTCCGACGCCTTCCCGGGCAGGTAAGGACGGGGGGTGGGGGTTGCGAGGCCGGGGAAGCCTCGGGAAGGCCCGCGGGGGTCGCTGGAGGGCCTCCAGCGACCCCCGCGGGCCTTTCCGACGCCTTCCCGGGCAGGTAAGGACGGGGGGTGGGGTTTGCGAGGCCCGGGAGGGCGTCGGAAAGGCCCGCGGGGGTCGCTGGAGGGCCTCCAGCGACCCCCGCGGGCCTTTCCGACGCCTTCCCGGGCAGGTAAGGACGGGGGGTGGGGGTTGCGAGGCCCGGGAAGCCTCGGGAAGGCCCGCGGGGGTCGCTGGAGGGCCTCCAGCGACCCCCGCGGGCCTTTCCGACGCCTTCCCGGGCAGGTAAGTACGGGGGGTGGGGGTTGCGAGGCCGGGGAAGCCTCGGGAAGGCCTGCGGGGGTCGCTGGAGGGCCTCCAGCGACCCCCGCGGGCCTTTCCGACGCCCTCCCGGGCCTCCGCCGCCACCGCCGGGCCCCGTGGGCGGGCGGGGAAAGCGGCGAGGGAGGGAGGGAGCGTCCCTGCGCGTGCGCAGAGCGATCTGCGCACGCGCAGGGTCGCTCCCTCCCTCCCTCGCCGCCTTCCCCGCCCGGGCGCGCGGCCCCCGGCTCTCTGGCTGGCTAAACCGGGACCTCTTAATGGTCCCGGTATACCCAGGCCGGGAGCCGGGAATTGGGGGCCAGAACCGGGAAAGTCCCGGGAGACCGGGACGGTCTGGCCACCCTAGTTCTTTGTAAAATTTATATCTCTGCTACTTAATCTTAAATAGGTACACACATGGCCCAGCCCGGCACAACAGTCCCATTTATGTCAGATCTGTCCCTCATAGCAAACGAGTCCGACACCCCTGCTTTAGATCTTTGCAGAATCAAGGGCCTAGTCTTGACTACAAGACATGTGGAGCTTTCCGTTATCTACATAATTCATCAGTTTGCCTGTTCAGCATCTGTAGCAGATTGTATTTTGTCCTGTATCATAGCTTATTGTTATGGCCCAACTTTCCAGGTTTTTCCTGCCTATTCTAGAGATCCTTCCTCTTTAAAGCTCACCTGAATCCTTGGATGCTGCCATGATTATTCTTGCCTGCCTGCCTGTGTCCCTTGAGTCTTGCCACCAGATTGTCAGGTAGAGTCAAAAATGGACTGAACCAATCCACTGTAGATGGGAAGACTTCGTAGTAATCCCTGCAAGTTCAAGTGGCTCAACTGATGGCAGCAGTATCTATACGGCTGCAGCAACAGCCACCACCACTTGTTGCAAAGGTATTTCCAGTTGAACTTTCTCTTGGAAAATGCTCTGTTGGTCACTCTGAGAAATATGATGGCAATCCAGATGCATTGCCTGCCATTTTACCCCCAATGTCAATTGTACGAGCCCGCCTTGGCGGGGAGGGCGGGGTATAAATCGAATCAAACATAAACATAAACAAACAAACGTATATAGGCCCAGAGATTTCAGTAATGATCACATTCAGATCTGTTTTGTGTCAAACCTCTTAAAGGGCTGAGCAGCTAAACCCCTTTTTAACTTTTAAGCCTTTGCTGCCCACATAACCCTTGCATTTATGGACCCCTAGAAAACAGAAACTGTTAACCACAGATTCTGGAGGCTGAAACGAGAAAAGGGGGTTAATAGTTAACTGTGCTACTGACAGAATTATGCTGCCCTCATGGACTAATTCCAGGATGGCCTATCTTATGAAGTCATCCATCTTCCAACCCCGAAGTTCAGTGCCACCATTGGTCTTGGGCCTATCAGAGCTGGATACCTCAGCTATCTTTGTGTTCCAACCTTCCCATTTTGATGAACCCATGCAGAAAGTAAGAGCCTGAGCACAGTTGGAGTAGGAGTCAAGGAGTCAAGCCTATGGATGCCATAGCAATTTATGACTCTATAAGCCCCTCCCCCCCCAAAAAAAACAAATAGGTCTTCCACAATGAGGCAAAACAAGAGTCCAGCAGGTCATGATTATGCACTTGGCCTGCGCAACAACTGAAGAATCCCAAACATCCCTGAACAGCTCCAAGAACACCTGCTCATCCCAGTGACCCTACCAGACCAACACTCCCCTTGTATATCAGTGACTGAGTAACTCTGGTGCCTCCTGTCGTTTCATGGACTTCTAATTCATGAGCTAGCATCGGATTTCCCTTCTGTCGAAGATGATTTACTTCTTGCTCTTAAGATCTGCACTACCATGAGATGTTCTGCTTCAGTATAGTGCAATGACCTCGTTTCTCCCAGACTTGGGAGCCTTGAGGGTCTCCACAGTTCTGTTGAGCACGCAGAATTCCATTTCCAATCACTATTTTGCCTCCACTAGGGCATAAACCAGGCAATTTGTTTCCCAACCACTCCCTTACCCCCCGCCACAACACTGCAGCTCCCTACCAAGTGTACTGAATGTACAGAAGTGTTTGGATTCAAGTCAGCAGACGTCCTCAGGCCTATGACTGTTACAAATATGATGCCAGAAGCCCCCCTTCTTGCTGGCCATATAGATCGTCTTTCTGAGCCGGAATTAGCTGCCCTCAGAGATTGCCTCACCAAAACCTTGGAAAGGAGGGGGGTTTTTTAATTAAATTTTATTTTAAAAACAAACAAATATCCACATAAATACAAAATTACATAAAGTGCATTCCAATCTATACCTCTTTAAATCCTGCCTCCAAGGGAATAGGAAACCCTTCACTAACAACTGACAATTTTAATACTATTTCCAATTATAAAATTGTGGAATGGAGGCTTATATGTCTCTACACATCCCCTACAACTCTCCATCAATAAGAAATGTGGAGAACTGCTTCTCTGAAATAATTACTGTGTATTGATCATGGTTCAGAACCAGTACCCAATGCCCCTGAGATATCAGAGTAACTCTGCAGTACCACCATATAAACCAGGATGTCCAAACTGTGGCTTGGGAGTCACATGCAGCTATTTCACACATGTTGTGTGGCTCCCTGAGGCTGGGGGAGGGATGGTGGCTCAGTGGTAGAGCATCTGCTTGGTAAGCAGAAGGTCCAAGGTTCAATCCCCGGCATCTCCAAAAAAGGGTCCAGGCAAAAAGGTGTGAAAAACCTCAGCTTCAGACCTTGGAGAGCCGCTGGCAGTCTGAGTAGACAATACTGACTTTGATGGACTGAGGGTCTGATTCAGTATAAGGCAGCTTCATATGTTCATATATGAGGAGGAAGTGCTGGTTTACTCTTAAATAAGCATGCTTAGCATCAGAACCTCAGTCAGCCTCTGAGCACTGACCGACTATTTTTGGTAGGCAATTATTTTTGTCATGTGTGAAGCAGGGGCAGGGGAATAGGCAGGCTTGCAAGCTCTTTTCCTCTACCACAGAGGTCACCCAGAAACCTAGAATGGAGAAAGAGAGCACAGGAGCAAGAGAACTGCTGGAAGGAGGGTTGGAATTAAAGAGGGTGGCACAGGGTTCCCCCTTAGTTTCATAGCTCTTGTAGGAGCTGTATTTACTAACCTTGGTGTCAAGGCAAAGAGAGATGCATAATGATGCAAACGGTGGTCTGTGATTTATATGGTACCTGGCTCTGGTTGAGGACAGTCAGATGTCTTTTGGTGTGTTTCCTTCTCCCTCTGATACCAAAAATAATTCCCTAACCTTTCCTTCTGCTGATCTTATGGGGACTGTTATTCCCAGCTTTTGTTCTTTAAAACGTCTAGCAAGGTTGTGTTGTATAGTGCATATATATATATTTCATATCTTTCTGTGCAAAGAAAGTATTAAGACTTTTAATAAAGACGTGTGTAGTATTTGTTCATGTCTTGTGGCTCTCAAACATTTGACATGTATACTATGAGTCTCTTACGTTAAGCAAGTTTGGACACCCCTAATATATACAAACCTGGACCTCCAAGGAACATATAATTTGGTTCAGTTCTAGCAAGTGATGATAGATAGCTTTCTTCATCTGGTATGGTCATTATGAATATTCGTTCTTTGTCTTTTGCATTGTCCCTCCTGTTTAGCAGCATTTCATTAATGTCATCTTCCATGACCAGTTATCTACACTGATGGCATCTTGATCTATTCTCCAGATCCCTGACCTTTGTCCAGCATGTGCAGTCTCTCTTCATAGGCTATAGTACATTAGCCTGCCTGCTAAACTAGAAAATTGTGGCCTTGACCTGACCAATGTGGATTTCCTGGGACTTTGAAGAAACAGCAGAGAAACATCCTAAACAAATAAAATTCCCCCAAGGGATCCTTATGGACTCTCAGAAAGTAGAGGCTATCCTTACCTGGAAAGCCCCTTGAAACTTGAAGGATACTCAATGCTTACTAGGGTTTGTGAACTACTACTGCAAGTTCATCTCACTCTGTTTCACCAATACAGTCCTTTTGACACAACTGCTTCAGATTCTCAACTCTTTGGGTGAATCCCCATAGCCCACCAGGCATTCCAGACATTAAAGATGCAGTTCACCTCTGACTACTAATTTTGCCAACAAGCCTTCCCTCAGTCTTATCAACAGTGGCGTGTCTGCTGTTTTCCAGTTAGCTGGTATTAAAATTTGAACACAAAAAATGAGGTCCACTATGAGTTCTAAATTGACATTCATAACAAAGTGTTTAACAAATCCCGATAAAAGTACTTGCAATCAAACAGCAATCTGTGTCCAGTCATTTTTCATATTACCACTAAAGCAATTTCCTGGAATTGATTTATTACTGGGCATGAGTAACTAACATATATGCAACAAATCAGCACCTGATATTTGACATTCCCAACAAGTATTATTTATTTATTGAGATTTTATTTATAAACTGCCCTCCCCCAGATGGCTCAGGGTTGTGTACACCATAATCTTAAACATACCATAAATTAAATATATATCAAATAATCAATAATTTACAGAATAAAACCATTAAAATACAGTCTAAATCATCAGTGGTGTTCAATAAATATCTGACTTGGCAGTTGCAGAAACGCCAGTCTGGCAACATTTGAAATCTGGGCCTCCACAGATATGGAAACATCCAGGAGCACACCAAAGCTCTTGACAGTTGGTGTCCATGTTAAAGACATGCTGTCAAGAGCTGGGAGTTGGTACTCCAACCTCTGGTGGCCCCACCCAACTACAGGACCTCTGTCTTCAACAGATGCAGTCTCAGCCAACTCTGTTTCAACCACTCAACCACTGGCCTTCATCAGCCATGATAGACACTGGTCCAAGAGGCACACAGTCAGTCTGACAGCACCCAAGTTCCTGTTGACTTCGGCCCAAAAGAGTCAGCTGAGATTGTCAAGTGCTGAATCCAAAAATGGCCAAGGGGCCTCCAGTTCCCTTACTGTATCAATGCTGGGCAGGCAGGTTGTAGCGGAGCAACAAGACTTTTTCCACAAAAAAAGCTCACAAATGCCTCATGGCTCACAAAAAAAGCTCATAAATTTCTCATATTTTGGACTCTCCCTGAAAGGAAAGTTAGAGACCTAGTTACCCTAAATAACTGTACCTGGCAAGAGGTAGCAGATGTGATAGAAGCTGTAAAGTGTAAACCTAAATGCCCTCAAAACGAGGTTGGGGAATTAGTTAGGTGGGCACCTGGCTCACTAGGAATCTTTTTACCAATTTATACCAGGCTCAACCATCCAGAGGGTAATTGCTCAATAAAAGGATTCTAATTTAATAAAAACCAATTGTAATTTATTTAGAATAATAGTTCTTCCACACAAGATAAAAATACAAAACAATCACACATTCACACAGGTCTAAGAAACACAGATAGATTGATAGGGGAACATATAAGGGTAGACAGACAGGGCGATATTACCTCTCGCAGACTTCAAGGAAGGCTCCGGTGGCGACAGTTGAGGGAATGGGGGAGGACCCGAAACTGATCAGGAATCGGGGATGGATCTATGCAGCGGAAGGTGGGTTGCTGATAGAAGCACACCTGTGGGTAGCTAGTCCACAGGTTATAAGGCCTCACCTGAGCCCTTAGGGGATGGGAGGCTATGGGGAGGAGGAATGGGAGGCTCTGTGATGACCATGAAGGCTGGACATTAGCAGAGCCAATGGCGAGTCCTTTGGTGACACCTGATTGGGTGTTTGCTTTGACCAATGAACTTCACCTTCGTCCTGGGCACCCTGGAAACTTCCAGGTTGCGACAGGGCCTGAGGCGGCTCCAAGGGTATCAGTATGGAAATGGCTAGGTACTTGGGATTAAGTGAGCTTATCTGGGAAGGTGACAATAGGGAATCAAATATTGACCTAGGTATCCCCGGTGTGAACAAAAGACCTGGTTATGACAGGAGATGTTCTTCCTCTTTCTCATCATCTTCTGGGCAGGAGTTATTGTTTAGGGTATTGCCCGGCAATTAGGACTGACAGTTGAGCTGTTAATCTATGCATGGGGCGAATGGGTTGCTTGCGGGCTAAGTGTGACCTAAGGTGTGTACGTGAACTTTCCACTATGAAGGAATGAAGTCCAGCCTGGCAGGAAGATGGCTACAAGTGGTGTTAGCAAGACACAGTGGATTCCATGCTCAACGCTTCAACACCGGTCGCCTGGATAGCTCCGTGGCAGCGCAGCGTCTTCCCTACCATGGCGGACCGACGCAGTGACGGGGAAACGTCCGTGCACGTTGGCAAGCACTCTATACCGGTTTAGAATGCCTGCACACTTAGGCTGTTTGCACACATGAGTCCCTTTAGTCCCTGGATGGTTTTGCTCACACCCTCTGGCCAAAGGTGTGTGAGCTTACTTCTCCAGGCGCCCTGGCAACCATGCTGGTGACTATGATATTGGGGAAAGAGGGGTCATTTCCTCACAAAAGAAGCCTCTTTTAGCAGCTTTCCCCACCATCCCATAAATTTTCATAAATGGCCTATAGCAGGGGTGGCCAACGGTAGCTCTCCAGATGTTTTTTGCCTACAACTCCCATCAGCCCCAGCCATCAGCCATGCTGGCTGGGGCTGATGGGAGTTGTAGGCAAAAACATCTGGAGAGCTACCGTTGGCCACCCCTGGCCTATAGGATGTTCTTGCTGCCACCAAACTCACTCTATCCATTTAAGTTCTCGCTTCATCCTCCTGAGCTCCATTGTGTACCATGCAGCCAAAAAGGATTGAATGTACACTCAAGCCTATAGTGTATCAAATATCACTGTTTCTGAATTTTGCACAAGTTCTGTCTTATTTTTGTTGACACCACCAGAAGAAGAAGAAGAAGAAGATATTGGATTTATATCCCGCCCTCCACTCCGAAGAGTCTCAGAGCGGCTCACAATCTCCTTTACCTTCCTCCCCCACAACAGACACCCTGTGAGGTGGGTGGGGCTGGAGAGGGCTCTCACAGCAGCTGCCCTTTCAAGGACAACCTCTGCCAGAGCTCTGGCTGACCCAAGGCCATTCCAGCAGGTGCAAATGGAGGAGTGGGGAATCAAACCCGGTTCTCCCAGATAAAAGTCCGCACACTTAACCACTACACCAAACTGGCTCTCCTGATGAAAGCTTTTAACCCAAATCCATTTCCAAACATCTAGAGATTTCTTGCCAAAAACATCTGTTTCATTTACACTGAAACCTATCCAACTCCTCAAGTTTTCCACTGAAACAATTAATGGGAGATTCTTTTGTTCAACCCCCTATCCTGAAACACAAATAAAGAATAAGCACAAATTTATTGGTGTCCTAATATGTACTTATTGTTGCATTTCATTTGTTTTAGTGATGCTAACTTGGCTGCAGTGTAATTGTTATTAATATCTGAAAGATGTAATCCACCAGCTTCTTTATTTTTGAACGATGTTATTGCTGCAACTCTGTGCCATTTCTTTTGCAGGGTCTGTAACTGTGAATGTTGTTGTTGTTCAGTCGCACAGTTGACTCTGACTCTTTGTGACCTCATGGACAAAGTCACACCAGGCCCTCCTGTCTTCCACCATCCTCTGAAGTCCTTATGGTCCAGCTCTCACAGCCATACATTACTACTGGGAATACCATCGCTTTGACTATATGGGCTTTTGTTGGCAGGCTGATGTCTCTACTTTTTATTATGCTGCCTAGGTTTGCCATAGCTGTCCTCCCAAGGAGCAAATGTCTTTTAATTTCATGGCTACAGTCACCATCTGCAGTGATCTCGGATCCCAGGAACTGTGAATGATGTATTACTAAAGTTCAACTGATTAATAGAAACAGAATACTAGCAAGATGGCAATTTTTACTGAGAATAAGGCTGTAGTTTTTAATTATCTGTGGAAAATACTAAGCAATTTCCTCCCCTGCCCCCAGATTATTTATATGATATGGTTTTTATTTCATTCTTCTCTAAAAGTATAATCCAATTGTATTGCGTTGTTTATTGCCTAATTACATCATCCAGTTTCATTGCATTGTTTATAGTATGTATTCTGCTGGTCTTTGTTGTGTGATTTTTATAATTTTGTAATATGACTTGAGAAATACAGAAATTCTGTAATATGACGAGAAATACAGATGATAAATGAAGGAAAGAAAACAGACTCTATAGTTCAAGATCTACTACATTCTCTGATATTATTAGGGGATTTTTGGAGTATAGAAACCTTTCCTAGGACTTCCATTCCCACTGGGTTCAGAAAGGGAGTGGGGAATGACTAGCAAGAACTCCATAATTTGAGGGAGAGAAGCCTGTTTCAAAACTTATTAGAATTACACCTTCAGAATTAACACCAGAACACAAAAACCTTCCAAACATGAGAATCTAGTATTCAGCATGCAACATATATTCAATACTTAAAACCTTATGCACAGTATTTTATAGAGGTTATCTTTGGATGCTTTTGCCAAGGCCCAAAGAAAGGGATTGTTGGCAAGAAGAGCAAAGAACAAGAATAAAATCGCACATTAAATATCTTTCATAGGAGCCAATGTACCTGTCAGTCAGGTCTGTGATCAGCATCTGATGTATCTGACAAAACCCAACCCCTATCATACAGTAAGGCATGCACCTTTCTCAGGGAGGGACAGTGACTCAGTGATAGAGCATCCACTTGGTAAACTGAAGGTCCCAGGTTCAATCCCCAGCATCTCCAACTAAAAAGGGTGCAGGCAAATAGGCATGAAAAACCTCTGCTTCAGACCCTGGAGAGCTGCTGCCAGTCTGAGTAGACAATACTGACTTTGATGAACCGAGGGTCTGATTCAGTATAAGGCAGATTCATATATGTTCATATATATGTTCAACCTTGACTTAGTTAAAACAATACTATGAGGGCCAGACTATTCTGGCATCAGACTATTCTGCAGAGCCTGGCAATCTAATGTTTAGGCTTTGGAGCTAGTACCATTGATACAGAAAATATAAACTATTTTCTGGGATACAGGTCACTCGCTTAGAGACAATGCACCGCATTTGTGCTGCAGAAGGTCATGGAAGAGATCCAAAATTTCTAACAGTAAACAAATGTGAACAAAATGGAGGTATACATGAATCTTCAAGTATCCTCACTAAAATTCTGCCACAGCCATCAGTAAAATGCATGACTCTCTGAAATGAATTGGATTCACATGTCAAATTTATTACTCTAAAATAGTGGCATTGAAATCCTCACACATTCCTCAAATAAAAATTTTATATATATATTGATATAGTCTATATCAATAGGATTACCCACCCACACCCACACACACAAACAGAGATGTGTGCGTGGGGGGGGGGTAATCCTATTGATATAGACTATCCCATGTTTCCTCTGGATTGCTGTGCTACAGATAACAGTGAAAAATTGTTGCACTTGACAATTCCAAGCCTAAATTACCATGACAACACAAGCATGTAATTATGTATTACTATATATAATTCACTGGAATAAAAACTAATGAAAGCGAATGCAACTTAATTTACTTTTGCACCAGAGGGAATGAGGTAAAATCTGATGGATTTATGAATCATGATTTCATTTAAAATAAAACTTATTAAAACCGCAATAAAATAGTGTGTGTGTGTGTATATAAAATGCACCCTAATCTTAAGCATATATAGGGAGAATTCTCACCAGCTGTATTCAGACACTACAATAAACCTATGTCTATAAAAAGCATGAATAGGGTTACCAGCCAGTACGAATGGGAGGGGCAAGGGCAGGGTATGATGTGACTTCCAGCTCATAGCCAGAATATTAGGATTCATTATATATATATATATATATATATATATATATATATATATATATATATATATTCTGTTTTATTGCCGTTTCAGCCAGTAATCAATGGTAAAACCCTAGAGCGCAGTGTCATGGGTCAGCCAGGGCTCAATGAGGACACCGAAGGAGAAGAGGAGCCACAGATAACCAGCTCTAGGTTAGCAGAAGCCAGCAAGCAGCAAGACAAACTGCAGGCTGATCAGAATTCATGGTCAACAGCTGGTTCAGAGCCACTGACAGTCTCCAGCCCTTAGTCAACAAGTGAAACTAGGTTGATCCCAGCCCTCCAGTATTACCCACACCCTCTGAGCACCGCAGATAGAGGCTACAAGCAGAACTACAGGAAAGACAACAAAGTGCTTGGCTCATAGTGCCTGGACATAGTGCCTGGCCCCACTGGTGGACCTCCTGATGGCACTTGGGGTTTTTGGCCACTGTGTGACACAGAGTGTTGGACTGGGTGGGCCATTGGCCTGATCCAACATGGCTTCTCTTATGTTTATGGCACGACACCAGCTTCTTGAGTAGTTGCAGAATTACTCCCGAGTAGCTGGCTGCAAATTTGACTCTTACCTTTATATGCCTATAAAACCCAGCAAAGGGTGGCTGTTAGGTGTGGAAGCACTGGATCCTGCCTCACTTATGTGACCCTTGGATTGGCTTCTGACTATGGCTTTCAGCTCTGCTAAATTCCTGCTTGTGAGCAGCCCTCAGACTACATTAAACCTCTTGGACAATCCCCTGGTAACAGCTTGCTTGGCTCTGAACTCTTGGACTGGACTCCCAACTCAGTTTCTCTCACTTGGACTTTGGCTGCCCCCCAAGAACCTATCCTTGGCTGTGCCTTTCCTGTGACATACAGGCATGACACCACTCTTATATACATTTTCCCAACCAAGCCTAAGTGGGTTGATAGGCATAGTTGCTTTCACACCATCTTCTTAGGGTTGCCAATCCCCAGGTGGGGGCAGGGGATCCCCCGGTTTGGAGGCTCTCCCCCCACTTCAGGGTCATCAGAAAGTGGGGGCAGGGGAGGGAAATGTCTGCTAGGAACTCTATTATTCCCTATGGAGACCTATTCCCATAGGAACTAATGGAGAATTGTTCCGTGGGTATCTGGGGCTCTGGGGGGGGGGCTGTTTTTTGAGGTAGAATCACTAAATTTTCTAACTTGATTGTGGAAAACCATGTTTGTATCAGAAGTTACATTACAGTCTAATGTACACCCAAAAAATCCAGAGTCCCAGCTCAGTTGTATACATCTTCAAGAAGTCTAGGCCCAGCTAACGAGAAGTACCAGTCTCAGCCCTCATTTCACTGGCCCTTTTTTCAAAGCTTAAGAAATACTAGAACATTCTCCAACACATTACTGCAAACTTCCACATGGTGGCTAATGTGGGAAACCCTGCCCCTAAAAGGGATGCTGCTGTGCGATGTCCCTCACATGATTATGTCACTTGGAAGTGAAGTCATTGTGTCAGGGAACCTCTGGTTTTTGGGGCAAAAGTTTATGGTTTAAGGATGATGAAAAAGAAGATATTGGATTTATATCCCACCCTCCACTTCAAATCTCAGAGTAGCTCACAATTTCCTTTATCTTCCACCCCCACAACAGAAACCCTGTGAGGTGGGTGGGGCTGAGAGAGCTCTCCCAGACAACTCTGCGAGAGATATGGCTGACCCAAGGCCATTCCAGCAGCTGCAAGTGGAAGAGTGGGGAATCAAACCCGGTTCTCCCAGATAAGAATCTGCACTTAACCACTACACCAAACTGGCTAAGGATTTACCATAAACTTTTGCCAAAAAACCAGAGTGCTGCTGGTGTGATAACATCACCGATGATGATGCAATGTCCTCACTCACCTCCAGAATATCCCTGAAATCTCCCTGCTAGAGAGACCTGGTAAACCTATTGGAAGGTGAACTCTATGGCATTCTATCCCATTGAAGTCCCTCCTCAACCTCTTGTCCACCTAATTTACTTTTTTAAATATTACATACATTGGTTAAAACAATTTTATTTGGTAACAAATTATATTTCTTGCATCATTAATAACTTCTTTTATCTATCCCATATATTACTTTCTACCCACCCCTCCCCCCGTTACTTGACCCCCCGCTGGTGTTATTTACTTAAAGTACTAATGTTTAAAGGTACCCTTAACTAATAAAAATAAAAATTAATATTCTTCTTTTTTCTAAGACTTAATCATTATCAAAAATTGTCCAATGTCCTTTTATTTTCCACTCTTTTTCTACATATCTTCTGAACTTTTTCCACTCCATCTTAAAAACTTCTAAATCATAGTCTCTTAAAATTCTTGTTAATTTGTCCATTTCACTCCATGTCATAACTTTTACAATCCAAACCCATTTCTCTGGTATCTTTTCTTGCTTCCACAACTGCACATATAATGTCCTAGCAGCTGAAAGCAAGTACCAAATTATAGTTCTATCTTCTTTTGGAAATTTTTCCATTTGTAATCCCAACAGAAAAGTCTCTGCAATTTTCTTAAATTCATATCCCAAGATCCTAGAAATTTCTTGTTGAATCATCTGCCAATACTTTTTTGCTCTTTCACAAGTCCACCACATATGGTAGAAAGAACCTTCCTGTTTTTTACATTTCCAACATCTGTCTGGCATCTTATTGTTTATCTTTGCCAACTTTTTAGGAGTCATATACCATCTATACATCATTTTAAAACAGTTCTCTTTAATACTATGGCACGTCGAAAGCTTCATAGAGTTCTTCCACAAATATTCCCAAATTTCCATCTCTATTTCTTTATTTACATTAATCGCCCACTTAATCATTTGAGATTTTACTACTTCATCTTCCGTAGACCATTTTGAAAGTAATTTATATAATTTTGAAATTAATTTTTCGTTGTCTCCAAGCGGAACTTTTTCCATTTCTGTTTGCTCTTTTCTTATTCCTTCAGTTTTAATGTCATTCTCCACCAAGCTCTTTATTTGTTGCATTTGAAACCAATCATATTTATTATTCAGCTCTTCAGCAGTTTTCAATTCTATCTTGCCACTTTGTATGTTTAATAGTTGATTATATGACAACCACTTTTCTTCACCCTTCTCAGCTGTTATTTTTATCACTTCGGCTGGCACTATCCATAACGGTTTTCTCTCATCTCCATATTTTTTATATTTCATCCATGTATTTGGCAAACTGTTTCTTATATAATGGTGAGAGAAAAAGCCGTCTATCTTTTTTCCCCCCATAATACATATAAGCGTGCCAGCCAAATTTATTTCCATGACCTTCCAACGCTAAGAGTTTTCTGTTTAACAACAGTACCCATTCTTTTATCCATACTAAGCAAACTGCTTCATGATATAATGTTAAGTCCGGTAATTGAAATCCACCTCTCTCTTTTGCATCTGTTAAAATTTTCATTTTAATTCTTGGTTTCTTCCCCGCCCACACAAACTCTGAAATTTTTCTTTGCCATCTATTAAATTGTTTACTATCTTTCACAATCGGAGTAGTTTGAAACAAATACATTATTCTTGGTAGAATATTCATTTTAATTGCGGCTATTCTACCCAACAGTGACAAATTAAGTTTATTCTACTTTAACATATCTTCATCCATTTTACACCATAGCTTCTCATAATTATTTTTGAACAAATCAATATTCTTTATTGTTATCTCCACACCCAAATATTTTACCTTGGAGGTAACTTCACAGCCAGTCTCTGCAATTCTTGTTGCTTATTTATTTGCATATTTTTACATAGAAGTTTTGATTTTTCTTTATTAATACAAAGTCCCGCCAACTCCCCATATTCTTGTATTTTGGCTAACAACAAAGGTGTGACTTGTATGGGGTTTTCATTTATAAACATTATATCATCTGCAAATGCTCTGTATTTGTAAGTAAATCCTTTTACTTTTAATCCTTCTATTTCTTTATCTTCTTGAATTTGCATCAGTAATATTTCAAGAGTCATTATAAACAACAGTGGGGAAAGTGGACAACCTTGTCTTGTACCTTTACCAATTATCATGTCTTCTGTAAGATCAGCATTTATACATAGCCTTGCACGTTGTTCAGTATATATTGCTTTTATCGTTCTTATAAAGCTTTCTCCCAGCTCCATTTTCTCCATTACTGCAAACATAAAATCCCAGTTTAAATTGCCAAATGCTTTCTCTGCATCCGCAAAGAATAATGCTACTTCCTTTTCTGAATAGCTTTCATAATATTCTGCAATATTTACAACAGTTCTGATATTGTCTCTTATTTGCCTTTTGGGAAGAAACCTCGCTTGATCTTCCTTTATAAAATGTATCAAATATTGTTTAAACCAAAGATTTCAGGTTTTCACGGCTGGTAACATCATTAGGGTTCGTAGAATCTTTCAGGCTCAAGTGCCGTGTTCTACTGGAGAAAGTTTTTCTTCCAGACGTTTCGTTCTCAGCTGCGGAGAACATCCTCAGTGGCGTTGCAGCTGGAGTAGGCGCTCTGACTTTCTTGGCTGCTGTGCATTGAGTCCTCTCAGACGTATCTGGGTTTCCATCAATTTGCAGTCATGAATTGCCACCTTTTCTTGCATTTTTAGCAAGGTGGAATCATGTACTTTCACTCTCTTCCACCTCTTGCACTTTCTTTGATGTTACCACAGTCTCATTTCTGAGATCTTCTATATCTTTCCTTAGCTCTTCAATGTCTTTTCTAATTTCTTTTTTAGAAGCACTCATTGCACAGCAGCCAAGAAGGTCAGAGCGCCTTCTCCGGCTGCAACGCCACTGAGGATGTTCTCCGCAGCTGAGAACGAAACGTCTGGAAGAAAAACTTTCTCCAGTGGAACACGGCACTTGAGCCCGAAAGATTCTACAAACCCTAATGATTGTTTAAACCATTCTGCCAAGATTCTTGTATATATTTTATAGTCATTATTTAATAATGAAATTGGTCTATAATTTTTTACGTTTGTAACACCTCTATCTTCCTTTGGAATCAAAGAAATAACAGCTTCCTTCCACGTATTTGGTATTTTCCCTTTTGTTCTTATCATATTCATCAATTTCTGAAGTTTTGGAATTAACTCCTCTTTGAGGTTTTTAAAAAATTTAGCTGTATATCCATCTGGCCCAGGTGCTTTTCCATTTTTCATTGCATTAATTGCTGCTTCAATTTCTATTTTTTCAATTGGATCATTCAAAACTTTTCACACATTTTCTGCTAAGGGTGCTATTTTTATCTTTTGTAAGTACTCATCCATCTTTCCTTTCCTTATTTTAACACCTTTAAATAACTTAGCATAATACTTAAAGAATTTTCTTTTTATTCCTTCTTGATCTACCACCTCTCTTCCATCCACCACAATTTTATTAATAATTTTACTTTCTCTCTTTTTCTTCAGTTGGCTGGCCAAATATTTTCCGAGTTTGTTTGCTCCCTCGAATGATTTCTGCTGCAATCTTTTCAGATTCCATTTCAGTTCTTTATTTAACAAATGTCTCATTTGCGGTTGTAATATTGTAATCTCCCTTATAATTTTCTTTTTCCCTGGCCTTTTTCTCAGTTCCCCTCCTTTTTTCTTTATTTCATTCTGAATGTCCAACATCTGTTTTTCTTTTGCCCTCTTATCTTTGTTATTCAATGTAATCAATATTCCTCTCATTACTACTTAATAAGCATCCCAGACCATCTGAAATTCTATATCCTCTTTATTGTTTATTTGGAAGAAAGCTTTAGTTTCATTTTCTAGAGATGTCACTATTTCTTTATTCTGTAGTAAATCTTCATTCAATCACCATCTTCTCAACTTCTTAGACAATTTTGTAATCCACATTATTGGGTTATGGTCAGCCCCAATTTTAGGTAAAATCTCTATTTTCTTTGTTATAAGGCCTAAGTCTTTAGTGCCCCACAACATGTCAGTTCTGGAAAAAGTTTTATGACTTGCTGAAAAAAAAAGTATAGTCCCACACTTCAGGGTTAAATTTCCTCCATATATCCTCCAAATTTTCTTGTTTGACCAATTCAAAAAAAAGACTTTGGCAATTTTCCTTCCTTATTATTTTTTTTTACCCCCAGACCTATCCAGTGTGTTCTTAATTGTTCCATTAAAGTCCCCCATTATCAAAACTTGGTCATAAGTCAGTTCATCAAATTGTTGTATAATGTCTTTTTAAAAAGCATCCTTTGCACCATTTGGTGCATACAGTCCCAATAACAATGGGGTTTTTTGCATTTAATATTATTTCTACCGCTACAAATCTTCCATCTTTATCTTTAAACACTAATTTCAGCTCCAATTCTTGTTTAATATAGAAAATCACTCCCCTTTTCTTCTATTCAGCCAGTGAATAAAATTCTAGTTCCAGTTGTTTATTCCATAAAAATTTGTAATCCTTTTTTTTATATGCACTTCTTGTAAACAAACTATATTACAATTTTGCTTTTTAATCCAATGAAACGTTGCCTTTCTTTTTTGTGGTGAATTTAGTCCATTTACATTCCAAGATAATAATTTGTAATCCATCATGGTGCAAATTCTTTATGTTCTTCATAAAACCTACGCAGTTCCTGTGTGCTTGTAATTGTAATCCTTTTACCTTGCAGCTCAAAGCTCAGACCTTCCGGTATTATCCATCTATACCTCATTTCATTGTCACATAGTTATGCTCTGATATTTAAAAAAACACCGAAAATTTTGACCTCTCCAAATTAAATTTAAACTATCAGGTTTGATAGAGTAAGGCTTGCCCTTTTCAATAAGCCTAATTTCACCGTCCTCAGAGCCTCCTGGGCTCAGATATTAATTTTTAAAGTTTTTATTTCTTCCAAAATGGCGGTTGCGACTTTCTGCTTCCCTTTAAAAAAAATTTCCTTCAAAAAGTTTCTAAAATAATTATCAGCGATAGTGTCCAATAGTATTTACCTTACAATTGTCACCTCTGTCAGCTTCACCAATTTTTAATGTCCCGAACACTTTAAAAACTTTGTTTAAATGTTGACCTCCTAGCAATGGCCACCAATGTTGCCTGAAGAAGTATGCATGCATACGAAAACTTGCATTCTCGATAAAACTTTGTTGGTCTTAAAAGTGCTATTGGAAACATCAAAGCTTACAAACAGATTCATACGAGGAAAGATTATTCTTTAAGTATCATTCTTACATGACTATTGAGCAAGATCTCCAGTCTGTGTTTTTACTATACAACATACACATTTCACTGATTGCTTTGGGAGAATTTAACATATTTAAATATCAATTAAAATGTCTCAATAATCAGGAAAAAATGGTTATTTCTTTAGCAGAAACAAAGGAATTGTCCAGTTCCTATATGCATGAATGTCAGTGATTTCTGTCCCCCTATGAAGCAAGCAGCCTTGAACTGGATAGCCCAGGCTAGTCTGATCTTGTCAAATCTCAAAAGCTAAGCAGTGTGGACCTTGGTTAGTATTTGGATGGGAGAGCACCAAGGAATTCCAGGGCCATGACATAGAGGCAAGCAATGGCAAACCACTTCTGAATATTTCTTTGCCTTGAAAACCCTACAGGGTCATCATAAGTTGGCTGCAACTTGACAGCACTTTCCACCATCATGAGCAGAACAAGTCCAGTTAATTTCACTTCTTTACCTTCATTGCTTTTCATTGTTTATGTCCATTTAGGGGCACTGAATAGGAAATATATATATAAGGAGTGGGCTCAGAGGGAATGAATTCACTTGCGTTATGACAAGCGGGGGGAGACTAAACAGGTACTATTTTCATAGTTTTCCAAGTGGGAGCCCTTGGTTGGCTGCTGTTCAAAAAAGAATCGAGATGCCATTCAAAATACCTAAAAACAAATAATATCTATTTGAAAAACAGCTAAACCACCAGAACACTTTTATAGCAGATCCGTCACACCAACCAACTAGATTTCAGCTTTTGGAAAATTCTCTTCATGATTGATAACTCATGCATATTTAACTCTTTTTTAAATGGGCCCATTTAGCTAGAAATAGGAAGGGTTATCTAGATTGGTAAATATTTAGCCTTCATACCTCAATTACAGAGGCAAATGTCACAACATGCTGCTTGAAGTCTGACTGGAGCTCTCACCTTTGCAGCCAGTACAATTAGAAAAGCACATTTAATGGCAAATTTAAAAATCTTTTTTGAAAACTCAAAAGCACCTCACTGATAGGGTAGTGTAGTGGTTAGAGTGATTAGGATCTGGGGACCCAGATTTGAATCCCCACTCTGCCACAGAAGCTTGCTGGGTGACCTTGGGCTAGTCACATACTACTTCCCAAGGTTGTTGTGCGAGGACAGACTGGAGAACCATGGTTCCCACTGAGGAGAAAAGTTTGGTATAAGCAAACAAGCCTTCAATACAAGAATATTACTGCAAGCATTTCAGTTAAGGATATGGCCAAATAGGATTGCTGCCCTATTACACTGGATTTCTGATGCTGCCTCCTCAAAAGTTTGAATGAGGCCACTGTAGCTTTCTAACCTACTATTTGTTTCTAACTGTTACAATACTGCATAATGACTGCTTATCTAGAACCCATTCATTTCCCCAGTCTTGTTTTTCTTCATTGTCATCAGCAAATTTACTGATGGAGGATGAAATCTTTTAACTAAACAGAAAGAAAGAAGCAACATGTCTTTTTCAGTATATGAAAACAAAAACATCTTTATTGTTTTAAACATCTTGATTCTTTCTAATATTCTTCCAGCAAGAAAACATCTTTCTGCCCTGTTAGGTTCAAAGCAAGGTGATGGACTATTCTTTTGCAAAGCCACAGAGAAGCCCATCCAGGATCTTGCATTATGCTTTCAGTCCACTGAGGGGATTCTGAAGTAACACTTATGGGAGAGAAGTTTCTCTTCTGATAAAGTTATGAGTTGTGTGAAGAGAGTTAAAAAGGAAAACAATCCAAGAACAGTAAGCAAGCTTGGTACAGTCACAGGCTTGGAAACCTTGCCTTCCATTTCTAGACATGAGAGATCTTTATGAGAACATTTTTGCTTTTTAGAAAATGAACAAGGTTGTGTGAAAACCCCAGGGCCCTGTGTTGAAACATGATGTAATAATGAAAACTAAGGCATATGCTTTGAGTTATCAACAGCCCTTTTAACAGAAGCTTGATATGTGGAAATGGAAAGCCAGCATGGAGGTAAATTAAATTTCAATGACATACTCTGTTAGAGAGACAGGACATTTCTCCTCCCCCCAAGGAAGTTGGCATCCTTAACACCAGGGGTCATTTTGTAGGGAAAAAAGGTGCAGAAGCTCATTAGCATGTCTCATTTGCATATGCCCCATGATCTATGTGCAGCGGGGAGAGAAGTCCCCACTGCATGCAGACCCTGACTGGAGGTTCAGGAGCTGTGCTCCGGTGAGCTCCTGCTGAATTCAAGTCTTGCCTAACACCAGTACAACTGGTAGCTATACCCATACAAATCCTAGATCATGCTTCATTACCATCCTAAACAGTTTTGGCTCAAGGTTAAAGACTGCACTGTAATTTACTAAACCAACCTGTCATACCGGGAAAATCTACACTTATAAACAGGGGCTAACTTTTTGCCCCATTAGAAATTAACCGTTTTCTGCTCTTTAAATAAAAACAGAAAATGCTGTAACTAAACACCTAAACTTCTGAAAGCAAGCTACTCCTCTGGCATACTACTCAGGCTCCCCATCCTCCTACCCAATCCCAGTTACGGACCTACCCACTACATTATCTCTTTAACCTGCACAACAGCAGCTGAACCAGAGGAAGAACAATAAAACACTTAAAACACCCATTCAGTAAATCCTCCTGCATCACAATTATCACCAGCTGTAGCCAATTAATCTCTCTCTGCCTTTCACATGCTGCTAAGCCAAGTATGAAACCTTTGCTTTCAACACTCTGTAGAGGCGTTTAAAAATTACTGCTCTTTCTTTTTTACTTATGATGCTCTTGTAAAATTGCTGGCTTCATTTTTAATCTTCTTACGCCATGTAGAAAATTCAGGAAAAGTGAGTTGAGACTCCAGTTTGCTGTAAATATACCAATCTAAAATGAGGTTTCTGGTAGTGTGATATAACCTTGGGAGTTGGGGTAAATTTATGGTGAAATAATATAGGGGACTACCTTCAATATTGATCAGTTTGGATGGTATACAATGCAAAACGTCCTAACAACAACACTATGGTATTTTATTTTTATTTATGCACTAAAAATTTATACTGCTTTTCTACCTGAAAGTACTCATGGTAACTCACAAAATTCAAATTTAGTAATACAAGTTGCGTTGACTCCTAGGAAAATGCCCTGCCCCCTTTAATGGAGGCAGAGTGGTAATGCTGCAGTACTGCAGTCAAACTCACGACCTGAGTTCGATCCCAGCGGAAGCCAGCTCAAGGTTGACTCATCACATTTAAAGGGACCACATGCCTTTTAAATGCCTTCTCTCCATTTGGAAATAATGAAGGATAGAGGCATCTTTTGGGGGGCTCATAGAATTGGACTCCCAGGTCCAATCTTTTTTAAACTTTGGGGGTGTTTAGAGGAAAGGCACCAGATGGCATGTCGAAAATTTGGTGCCTCTACCTCAAAAAACAGCCCCCCAGAGCCCCAGATAGCCACAGAACAATTCACCATTATACCCTATAGGAACTGGTCTCCATAGGGCATAATGAAGTGCACATTTCTCTCCTCCCCCCCTCTTCTGATAACCCTGAAAGTGGGGAGGGTCTCCAAACAGGGGATCCCCTGCCCTGACCTGGGGACTGGCAACCCTACTGATTTACAAACCAAAATTTGTCACAAACCTGGCCTCATTTGTGGTTCATGAACCTTGGTTCATGTAATCACTTCTCCCACAAACCACCCATGAACCAAACTGTTTTCCATGAAGGTTCGTAAGGTTCGTGGGCCAAACCAAAACAGGCAGCTCTGGCTGCCAACAAAACAGCTCTATGGGAGCAGAAGGGGAATAAACCGCAACTCACATTCAGCTGCTTGCACTTTGCAGCAGGCGGTTAGACAACGAGGAAGTAGAAGACTGTTAGAGGCAGAGAGGGAAGGATTTGGGAGACTGTGTGAACAGTGTTGGTGTTTCAGGGCTATGAGGTATCTGTCTCTCTGCTACAGCCAGGCAGAGAGGCAAAGCCAGTGGGTTCCTCAGCTGAGGACTCACACACTCCCCCGTGAGTGGGATTTTTCTGTACCTGTCCAGACTATGAAGGTGTCTGGTGGGGTCAAAGCACATCATCTGTTCCTCTGCTACAGCCAGGCAGAAGGGCAAAACTAGTCAGTTCCTCAGCTGAGGACCCACCCTTCTTCCAGATTGTCATGTGCCATGAAGGTTAGAGTGGGGGGCCAAGGGTGATCATTGTGGGGGCAAGAAGTCCACCCCCCATCCCACAGGCCCCTTTCCCTGTGGGACAAGCCCGTCCTGCTGGCACACACCACATGTGGTCCCAGAGGTAGAGCCTCTTTTATCTGATGTGCTCTTGGGGGTGGAGTTGGAAGCAGAAGAATTTCTAATACTTTTTGTGGAGCAGGAGGAATTTAAGAGTGGTGATGAATTAGGGGGCGGTGGGAAAACATCCAGCGCCTCCACATCCCAACTCCTTGGGGCTGCTCCCACTTCCAGTCTACCCCTCTGTCGGTCCTCCCAGCCCAGCACCGCACCACAGCAGCTAAGCCTCCAGCCTGCCCCACGTTGGGGGCCCCTTTCCAGCCCCTACTTTGGAACCATTTCAAAACCCTCCCAGACCCCTGTGTGGTAGAGTGCCAGGTCTGCAACCTCCAGGTGTGCAGGGGCTCAGACCCCAAACACTTGTCATCCTTCACCCTCTGCAGGCACCTATAAAGGCACCACCCTTCCCTGTTCCCTCCAGAGCAATGAGTGCCATCTGGGGAGCGGGGGGAAGGCCTTCTCAGCAGGGAGAGGGGAGGTAAGTCCACCCCAAGTAAAAGGACTAACACAGAGGGTGCTGTGGATGTAGGGTTGCCAATCCCCAGGTGGGGGCAGGGGGTCCCCCGGTTTGGAGGCTCTCCCCCCGCTTCAGGGTAATCAGAAAGCAGGGGGAGGAGAGGGAAATGTCTGCTGGGTACTCATGATTCCCTATGGAGACTTATTCCCATAGAAAATAATGGAGAATTTATCCACGGGTATCTGGGGCTCTGGGGGCCCTGTTTTTTGAGGCAGAGGCACCAAATTTTCAGTATAGTATCCAGTGGCTCTCCCCAAAATACTCCCTAAGTTTCAAAAAAATTGGATCAGGGGGTCCAATTCTATGAGCCTCCAAAGAAGGTGCTCCTATCCTTCATTATTTCCTATGGAAGGAAGGCATTTAAAAGATGTGGGGTCCCTTGAAATGTGATGGCCAAAACTCCCTTTGGAGTTCAATTATGCTTGTCACACCCTTGCTCCTGGCTCCACCCCAATGTCTCCTGGCTCCACCCTCAAAGTCCCCAGATATTTCTTGAATTGGACCTGGCAACCCTATGTGAGTGGGAGGGGAACTTCCAGTAAGGCCATCATCCAGGTGGTCATTCTCATTTCACTGGCTGCTGCACCAAGTCACCCCATAGTATTCCATACTCTCACAGAGGACTCTTGGCTGGTGAGTTGTGCCCTCCTTGCACCACTCTGTGGTGAAGATGGTCAAGTTCCAGTTGCTCAAAGTGCAAGGGCAGACTGTGTACTTCATGGCAGACCTGTGGAGCAGCCATCAGCATGGCTACCTATCCTCGACTGTCCACTGGTGGCAACCAGAGGACCTCCAGACTGCCAGGGCAAGACCAAGGCCTGCTGTGAGTTGGATGGCTCTAGCTTGAGGGGGGTGCTGTTTGACATGCTCCCCTCCTCTGCACATTGGACCTTAGGGTCTCTTCCCCTCCAAAAGCAAACCGTCCGCAACTCGGAGGGCAGGTAGAGGGGAGTCCTAGGGAGGTCCACTGTGAATTGAATGGCTCTAGCTCACAGAAGGGCCAGTCAACAAGCTCCCCACTTTTGCACACTAGACCCTAGGATCTTCTCTTCTCCCCTCACAAAGCCAATCTGCCCACAACTGGGAGGGCAAGTAGAGGAGCATCCCAGGGAGGTCCACTGTGAATTGGATGGCTCTAGCTTGCAGGGGCTCTAGCTTCTGATCCTGTGGCTGTGATTTTACCAAACAGCATTTTCTTGGAGGCTTTGGGAGGCTATAACTCCGGCTCTCTAAATCTAATCCTCATCAAACTTGCAGGGCAGGTAGATGATAGTCCCTGTGAGTTTGTTGTCTGTAGCCCACAGAGGGACTGCAAATTCACAAACCACAAACTCACGAACCACAAACTGGTTTGTTAAACAGGAAAGTTCTGAAAGTTCACGGTTGGATGGCTAACCTATCCCAGTGCCTTTCTACAGTATATTCCCTGCCTGGTGCCATGTAGCTGCTGGGAATACTTGATAACCTATGCATTATCTTATTTGTATGCACACAAGTAGGTGAATTGTTACGGAGCTAACCCTGAGTGTGAGAATTACAGGTCTGAGCCAAGCCTCTGCCTTGCTTTTGCTGCTGCTCAGTTAGTTTCTGGGGGAAAGGTAAGCTAAGGAGAGAGGTGATGGCCTTTACTGATGGTGCAGTTGTGTGTTCCCTTGTTGCAACCCCAGTGTCTGCATTGCTTTCACCTTAGCAAAAGGGAACTTGGCTGCAGCTAGGGACTCAAGTCCACATCTACAGTGCTCTCTACCAGGAATTAAATCCAGGGCTTCTGCCACTCATGCCAACAGCCTCCTTAGGAGTTGGTAGTTCTTTCATTCCCATCTTCTGGGGCTCTCTGTGTGCAGGGCCAGTGTCACATCATAGAGACATGGCTTCAGAGCAATGGCCACTCACAGCAAAGGCTTCAGGGTGGCGGCCACTCACAGTCCGTCACTCCTTGACAGGTGGGTGTTGCCAGTGTTGGTAGGGACTCTGGTGCCTTCATTATGCAGTCTTGCCCTTTTGAAGGGGTGTTTCCTATGCAATAGAGCATCCTGCTTGTCTAGGTGTACTAGAGTCAGCAGGCTATTATGATAAGGGCTGCCCAGCTGCAATCTTAGTTACACTTTCCTGGGAGTTAGCTCCACTGAAATAGCATGGGAATAACTTCTGTGTAGACCTGCTTCAGGATTGCTGTAAAAGCAGTTTTTAAAAGGAAGACGCATGGTGAAATGAGTACTATTTTTGACAGGCAATTTGCCACACTTCAGTAGCACAGAAGAGTAAAGAAAACCATGAGATATATTAGATTTTCTTTTATACTGTTATTATCCAGTAAATACTATTTTAAATGTAAAATATATTTCTACAAAGATCTGAAAAAGGCATAATGATAAATTCCATTTTCTACTTTGTCATTCCAAAACATGAGGGATATTATCCACAATTCAACAAAGTTATCTACATATCTATACACCAATAGCTGCCAAATTCAAGGATACTTAAGAACATAAGAGAAGCCATGTTAGATGAGGCCAATGGCCCATCCAGTCCAACACTCTGTGTCACACAGTGGCAAAAAAAATTTTATATATACACACACACTGTGGCTAATAGCCACTGATGGACCTCTGCTCCATATTTTTATCTAAACCCCTCTTGAAGGTGGCTATGCTTGTGGCCGCCACCACCTCCTGTGGCAGTGAATTCCACATGTTAATCAACCTTTGGGTGAAGAAGTACTTCCTTTTATCTGTTTTAACCTTTCTGCTCAGCAATTTAATCAAATGCCCACGAGTTCTTGTATTGTGAGAAAGGGAGAAAAGTACTTCTTTCTCTACTTTCTCCATCCCATGCATTATCTTGTAAACCTCTATCATGTCACCCCGCAGTCGACGTTTCTCCAAGCTAAAGAGTCCCAAGCGTTTCAACCTTTCTTCACAGGGAAAGTGTTCCAGCCCTTTAATCATTCTAGTTGCCCTTTTCTGGACTTTCTCCAATGCTATAATATCCTTTTTGAGGTGCGGCGACCAGAACTGCACACAGTACTCCAAATGAGACCGCACCATCGATTTATACAGGGGCATTATGATACTGGCTGATTTGTTTTCAATTCCCTTCCTAATAATTCCCAGCATGGCGTTGGCCTTTTTTATTGCAAACGCACACTGCCTTGACATTTTCAGTGAGTTATCTACCACGACCCCAAGATCTCTCTCTTGGTCAGTCTCTGCCAGTTCACACCCCATCAACTTGTATTTGTAGCTGGGATTCTTGGCCCCAATGTGCATTACTTTGCACTTGGCCACATTGAACCGCATCTGCCACGTTGACGCCCACTCACCCAGCCTCAACAGATCCCTTTGGAGTTCCTCACAATCCTCTCTGGTTCTCACCACCCTGAACAATTTAGTGTCATCCGCAAACTTGGTCACTTCACTGCTCACTCCCAACTCTAAATCATTTATGAACAAGTTAAAGAGCACGGGACCCAGTACCGAACCCTGTGGCACCCCACTGCTTACCGTCCTCCACTGCGAAGACTGCCCATTTATACTCACTCTCTGTTTCCTATTATTCAGCCAGTTTTTGATCCACAAGAGGACCTGTCCTTTTACTCCATGATTCTCAAGCTTTTTAAGGAACCTTTGATGAGGAACTTTATCAAAAGCTTTCTGGAAGTCAAGGTAAACAACATCTATTGGGTCTCCTTTGTCCACATGTTTGTTTACCCCCTCAATGAAATGTAACAGGTTAGTGAGGCAAGATCTTCCCTTACAGAACCCATGCTGAGTCTTCCTCAATAACCCGTGTTCATCAATGTGCCTACTCATTCTGTCCTTGATAATGCTTTCTACCAACTTTCCCGGTATTGAAGTCAGACTGACTGGCCTGTAATTTCCCAGATCTCCTCTGGAACCCTTTTTAAAGATGGGGGTGATGTTTGCTACCTTCCAGTCCTCAGGAACGGAGGCAGATTTCAATGAAAGATTACAGATTTTTGTTAGAAGATCCACAAGTTCAACTTTGAGTTCTTTCAGAACTCTCGGATGTATGCCATCCGGACCCGGTGACTTATTAGTTTTTAATTTGTCTATCAGTTGTAGGACCTCCTCTTTTGTCACCTCAATCTGACTCAGGTCTTTCAACACCCCTTCCAAAATTAGTGGTTCTGGGCGGGCAAAAAGTTCTCATCTTCCACATTGAAGACGGAGGCAAAAAATTTATTCAGCTTCTCAGCCATTTCCCTATCCTCCTTCAGTAATCCTTTTACCCCATGGTCATCCAAGGGCCCCACTGCCTCCCCGGCTGGTTTCCTACTTCTAATATATTTGAAGAAATTTTTATTGTTGGTCTTTATGTTTTTTGCAATATGCTTCTCATAGTCCCTTTTTCCCTGCCTGATCACAGTCTTGCATTTGATTTGCCACAGCCTGTGTTCCCTTTTACTAATCTCACTTGGACTGGTTTTCCACCGCTTAAAGGAGTCCTTCTTACCTTTTACAGCTTCCATTACTTCGTTTGTCAACCATGCAGGCCTTTTCTTATGCCTGTTTGTGCCTGTGACGGAACCAGCCCGATTCTGCCTTCAGACCCGATCCCGTCAACTCCCTATTGAGTCGCCAACTCCTGGAGGGAGCTATTTCTCCTCCTGCCACTTGGGCTCGCTGCCACCACCTGCTCAGTCTAGGGGTTCAGATTGAGAGGAATAGGACTCCCAATCCCCCTCTCCAGCTATGAGGCCAGGCCTCAAGGTCCTCTGCCACCCTGTACTTGGGTATCACAGAGACCTCAGCACTTCTTTGGGGAACCCCTGGAGGATTGGCACCTTATCCAACTGCATGCCTTCCCCCTTCCCCGGGGCCCCCTTCATAAAGCAGCGTGGTCTAAGCGGTCGGGATCTATGTGGTACAGAGTTTGACTGCCAGCATTCAAAACAGCGAAAATATTTATTTAAAAGAGAAAAAGAAAAGAAAAGAAAAGCACAACGAAAACAGTTGCATGTAAAAGGTTAGCACAGCACAGCACCCGCACAGCAAACAGAATGACAAAATAAAGGTGGTTTTAAACGCATCCTACTATCCCTGGTCTAAACTTGCCCTGTCTTGTGGACGACTTACTTGGTCTGACTACCTGGGGGCCTTTTCCTCTTGAATAGGCCTCTTCCACAGGCAGGAGCCCCCATGCTCACAACCTCCTCCTTTGAGCGCCAGTTGAGGACTGCTTCTCTTCCTGCCTAACTCACATACCAAGAACAAAAGAACTTCCTGCCACTCTAGGAGGCTTTCCCCCTAGAGTTGTTGGTTTGGCTCTGGAAGGGAGGGGGGTTGGAGGGAGGCTAGGCCAAAGCCTGCTTAGCAGTTTCATGTTCCCTCCCAACTAAGATGGCGTTTCTCCACAGTGCCTTTCCTAACTTGTGGTATGTATTTTATCTGAGCTTCTAGGATTATAGTTTTAAATAGTCTCCAAGCTTCCCCAAGGGTTTTGACCGTATTTACCTTTCCTTTCAGTTTCCTCCTCACATGCCTCCTCATCTCAGTGTATTTACCCCTTTTAAAGTTAAACGTGGTTGTGGCGGTCTTTTTGGGCAACTCCCTATTTATACAAATGGTGAAATCAATAACATTATGGTCACTGCTCCCAAGCGGCACAATCACTTTTACATCTCTCACCAAGTCTTGGGCATTACTTAGGACCAAATCCGGGATCGCCCCACCCCTGGTAGGTTCTGTTACCATCTGCTCCATAGCACAGTCATTGAGAGCATCAAGAAACTCAATCTCTTTCTCTCGACCAGAACACATATTGACCCAATCAATCTGCGGGTAGTTAAAATCACCTATTACGACACAGTTTTTACATTTAGCCGCTATCTTTAAGCCTTCCATCATATTAGAATCATCCTCTCTCTTTTGATTTGGTGGGCGATAACAAACTCCCATAGTTAAATTTCCTTTTGGGCCCTCTATTTCAACCCAAAGCATTTCTAAAAGTGAATCTAATTCTCTGACCTCAGTCTTACTGGACCGTATATCCTCTCTGACATACAGAGCCACCCCACCTCCAACCCTTCCCTCCCTATCCTTCCGATATAACTTATATCCAGGAATCACCGTGTCCCACTGATTCTCCTCATTTCACCAAGTTTCTGAAATTCCCACAATGTCTATGTTTTCTCCCAACACTAAACATTCCAATTCACCAATTTTTCTTCAAACACTTCTAGCATTTGCATACAAACATCTATAATTTCCCAGGCAAGCTAGGCCCGCCACCTTCCTCCTGCCGCCTCGAGACTCTGGCAGACAGTCCATACTGTTTGTCACCATCACAGTGGACAACTCTGGTCCGTTACCTGGTAGAAAAATAGCAGCCAACCCTTCATCTCTTTGAGACAAGTCCTCCCGAACCAGAGACATTTCATCTCCTGTCGGCTTTCCCCCAAGATTTAGTTTAAAAACCGCTCTGCCATCTTTTTGATTTTAAGCGCCAGCAGCCTGGTTCCATCCGGGGATAAGTGGAGGCCGTCTCTTTTGTACAGCTCCCGCTTGTTCTAGAAAGCATCCCAATGCCTAACAAACTTAAACCCTTCCTCCTTACACCATCGTCTCATCCACACATTGAGACTTCTAATTTGTGCCTGTCTCTCCTGCCCTGCATGTGGAACAGGTAGAACTTCTGAGAAGGCTACCTTGGAGGTCCTGGCCTTAAGTCTCCCGCCTAGCAGCCTAAATTTTTCCTCCAGGACCTCACGACTGCATTTCCCCACATCGTTGGTGCCAACATGCACCACGACCACAGGCTCCTCCCCAGAACTGTCTATCAGCCTATCTACTACATGCGTAATGTCTGCTACCTTCGCACCAGGCAGGCAAGTCACCATACGGTCAGTACGCGGTTTCGCCACCCAGCTGTCTACTTGCCTAAGGATCGAATCACCAATTACCAAAAAAACCCCTCTCCCCCTGCCCAGGGATGGTTCCTTGGCGCGAAAGGATTCCCGCTCACCAACCGAAGAAGAGGTCCCTTCTGAGGGCGCATTCCTCTTATCCTCAGCACGGTGCCCTGTTCCCTCTCGACCCTCACGCTCTCTGGCAGCAACGGGGCTGCTACGTTCAGAGCGGGGCTCATCTAATACGCCCCTGAGAGTCTTCCCCAAGTGCCTAACTGACCGTCTCTGCTTCTCCAAGGCAGTCACCTCAGCCTCAAGGGTATGAACTCGTTCCCTGAGGACCAGGAGCTCCTTGCATCGAACACACACCCAAGACTTCTGTCCTTTGGGCAGATAGTCGTACATGTGACACTCAGTGCAAAACACTGGAAAGCCCCCAACCCCCTGCTGGCATTCTATCTTCATGATATACGGTGTGTGTGTGTGTATATATATATATATATATATATATATATATATATATATATATATATATATATATATATATATATATATATATATATATTAAATATACAGTCCTCTTTAAATGCTGTTTGTTTAAGTGGCTCCCCTTAAGTCCAGCTGGTGAAGTTGTGAACAAGACAGATCTTTCCACAAGCATGAAAATGGCCCCAGGTTTTCAGAAAAATGAGATTTAAAAAAAAATACATTGGGGTGTTTTAAAAACCCAACAATGATAAAAAAAGAGTACCTGTCACTTTAAACAATGGCTTTCCCTCAGTGGCTGTTGCTAGGAAAGGAAAGGAAAGGTCCCCTGTGCAAGCACCAGTCATTTTTGACTCTGGGGTGATGTCGCATCATGACGTTTTCATGGCAGACTTTTTTTACGGGGTGGTTTGCCATTGCCTTCCCCAGTCATCTACACTTTCCCCCCAGCAAGCTGGGTACTCATTTTACCAACCTAGGAAAGATGGAAGGCTAAGTCAAACTTGAGCCGGCTACCTGAATCCAACATCCTCCAGAATCGAACTCAGGTCATGAGCAGAGAGTTCAGACCGCAGTACTGCAGCTTTACCACTCTGCGCCACAGGGCTCCGTGACTGTTGCTAGACAACCACAGTATTCCAATCTGAGTTTCTGTGAGTAAAAAGGCAGGGGGAGAGCAGGGTCCTTCCAGGCTTATTTGGCCTTTGAGGGAGGACTCATTGTGGCCAGCTCTGACTAGGGTTCTCAATTCTGGGTTAGGAAAAATTCCTATGGGTATGACCACAGCCCTGGATAGGCCAGGTGGCCCGTAGGCTGTAAGTTTGACAGACCTGCTCTAAGGGAATTAGGGTTACCCCATGGGGGTGGAGATCACTTGGAATTACAACAGCTTTACAGATGACAGAGATCAGTTCCCCTGGAGAAAATGGTTGTTTGGGAAAGTGGGTTTATGATGGACCCTTAGCACTTCCCACTATCAGGCAGGTTTTCCCACCAAAAAATAGTTCCCAATAGTTCCCAAGTAGTGTGGAATTAGTTATTGTTCCCACTCTGTCATGAAGATCTAATTTGTCTTTTAGTGAAGCCCAAGAACCTGATGGGATAAGCAGGAGCCCTCTTGTTTTTTCCTTACAAATGGCTCTTGAGCCGGTGTAACATTCAAACAGAGATAACAGTTTTACTTAACAGACAGAGGTAGAATAGATGTAGTTAGGGGCTTGTAGTAAAATTGTTCATATATACTTTTAGCAATAAAAAAGTGTTTTTGAAGCTTATTTTCATATATTCTTGGATCTTAACAGTGAGAAGAATTTGACTTAGTATTTTAGCTAATTTACAATGTTTCTTCATATAGTTTCCTATGACCCTTCAGGTTTCCTGGAAATGGTCCTATTTGTGTACCTAAACTTCCCTCTTTTGAAACCACAGTGTATTTCAATATCCCGAGATGTCTAAATGTCAAGACAGTGTGAGATTGCAATAAAAAAGGCCAACGCCATGCTGGGAATTATTAGGAAGGGAATTTCATTTCATTTCATTTCATTTTATTTAGTTTATATCCCACCCTTCCCACCAAAGCGGCTCAGGGCGGCTCACAATACAAAAGTTCTAACATAGGATTAAGTTTTAAAATACATCAATTTACAACATTTAAACAATAAACCAGTAAAGCAGTAAAACAAAGCCATTTACCAAAGTACCATACTACAGCCTTCTATTCAAAATTTTCAACTACCGATGAGTTGTATGCTAACCAGAAGAGGACTCTCTTACAGGCCCTGCGGAACTGCCCAAGGTCCCGCAGGGCCCTCACCTCTTCCGGTAGCTGGTTCCACCAGCAAGGGGCTGTGATTGAAAAGGCCCTGTCTCTGGTCGACTTAAGTCAGGCCTCCTTTGGCCCAGGGATTGCAAGCACGTTTTGAGAACTCGATCTCAGCACTCTCTGGGGAACATGTGGGGAGAGACGGTCCCTAAGGTAGGCAGGTCCTAGGCCATATAGGGCTTTAAAGGTAATAACCAGCACCTTGTACCAAACTCGGTATATTATTGGCAGCCAGTGCAGTCCCCAGAGCCCCGGCTGGATGTGCTCCCATCTAGGAAGCCCTAATAGCAGCCGGGCAGCGGCATTCTGCACTAGCTGCAACTTCCGGGTTCGGCACAGGGGCAGCCCCATGTAGAGGGCATTACAGTAGTCCAACCTCAAGGTGACCGTTGCGTGGATCACCATTGCCAGATCGTCATGCTCCAGGAAAGGGGCCAACTGCCTCGCCCACCTAAGATGAAAGAATGCGGACTTGGCAGTGGCTGCTAGTTGAGCCTCCATTGTCAAGGAAGGCTCCAATAGTACCCCCAAGCTCCTAACCTTGTGCGCCGTTGTCAGTGGCGCACCGTCAAAGGCTGGTAAGGGGATTTCCCTTCCCAGGCCACGATGACCCATGCAAAGGACCTCTGTCTTGGCTGGGTTTAGCTTCAATCCACTCAGTCTGAGCCATTTAGCCACGGCTTGCAACGCCAGGTCCAAGTTTTCTGGGACACAGGCAGGCTGGCTATCCATAAGTAGATAGAGCTGGGTGTCATCAGCATACTGATGGCAACCCAACCCATACCTTCGGGCAATCTGGGCAAGGGGGCGCATATAGATGTTGAACAACATCAGGAAGAGCACCGCCCCCTGAGGCACCCCACAATCAAGCGTGTGTATCTGGGACAGTTCACCCCCAATTGCCACCCTTTGTCCCCGACCTTCAAGGAAAGAGGAAAGCCATTGTAAGGCCAGCCCCTGAATCCCCGCATCGGCGAGACGGCAAGTCAGCAACCGATGGTCGACCGTATCGAACGCTGCCGATAGGTCTAACAACATCAGTACCGCCAAGCCGCCTTGATCCAGATGCCGCTGAAGATCATCCACCAGGGCAACCAGCATGTAGAATTGAATACAAATCAGCCAGTATCATAATGCCCCTGTATAAATCAGTGGTGCGGTCTCATTTGGAATACTGTGTGCAATTCTGGTCACCGCACCTCAGAAAGGATATTATAGCACTGGAAAAAGTCCAGAAAAGGACAACTAGAATGATTAAAGGGTTGGAACACTTTCCCTATGAAGAAAGGTTAAAACACTTGGGCCTCTTTAGCTTGGAGAAACGTCGACTGTGGGGTGACATGATAGAGGTTTACAAGATAATGCATGGGATGGAAAAAGTAGAGAAATAAGTACTTTTCTCTCTTTCTCAAAATACAAGAACTCATGGGCATTCAATGAAATTGCTGAGCAGTCAGGTTAAAACGGATAAAAGGAAATACTTCTTCACCCAAAGGGTGATTAACATGTGGAATTCACTGCCACAGGAGGTGGTGGCAGCTACAAGCATAGACAGCTTCAAGAGGGGGTTAGATAAAAATATGGAGCAGAGGTCCATCAGTGGCTATTAGCCACAGTGTATATATACGTGTGTGTGTGTGTGTGTATAAGAAAAAATTTTGTGGCCACTGTGTGACACAGAGTGTTGGACTGGATGGGTCATTGCCCTGATCCAACATGGCTTCTCTTATGTTCTTATATTCTTAAATCTAATTCCCTTCAAACCAGAGGCCTCCTCAGAGCAAAACCCCCTGTGTAACCAGGGCCGGCACATGGGAGTAGGCGGGGTCAGCAGCTGCTCTAGGCACCCCCTTACTCTCCCTTGCCCCTGCAGAGCACTCCTCTGAGCCAGCCTTAAAGGCAGGCTCAGAGGAGCACTACAAAGCACACCACGCCACCACTACGTCACACTACGCCACACTACACTGTGGGAAGGCGCCACTCAACCACTTCCAACCCGAAAGCAGCCAGGCACCACTAAAACAGTGTGCCTTCCTTGGAAGCCTCCAAAGAGCGTACTGTAGGGAAAGCGGCAGTGCGGCAGCACTCTTGTGCACTGCCCATCACTCCCTTGCCCCACCCTATGTGATGACATCACTTTCAGTTTCTGTTTTGCAGTCGCTGAGAAACCAGATCAGATCCTGCAAGGCCCAAAACTCATTTGGCAGAGTGTTCCAGCAAGCTGGGACCAGAGCCAAGAAGGCTCTGGCCCACATTGAGGCAAGACAAACACTTTTTGGGCCAGCAACCACCAGATGATTGTTATTTGTGGAACACAGAGTTCTCGGGTGGGGCATATCAGGAGAGACAGTACCAAAAATATATTGGTCCCAGAGAATGTTTCCTCTAAGCCATGGAGTCTTAAGAGCAAAAATTCTACTTTGAGAGCTACTGGCATTAAAGTTGTGAGCTACCGCATAAATTAGTTTGCTCTGGGGCTATTTTTGAGCTAAGACAAAAATGTGTGAGCTGGAGGCCAAAAATCTGTGAGCTAGCTCACACTAACTCAGGTTAGAGGGAACACTGGTCCCAGACCATGTAGGGCTTTGAAGGTTAGAACCAAGACCTTGACTCTGAGCTGGTATTCAACTTGGAGTCAGTGCAGCTGGATTCTAACTGGATTGCTGGTAAGCACATGTGCAGCCACATTGGACCAGTTAGTTTCCAGGTCAGTCTCAAGAGTAGGCCTGCATAGAGTGAGTGACAGTAATCTAGTCTGGAGGTAACTGTTGCATGGATCACTGTGGCTAAGTCAGGGGGGAGACAGATAGGGAACCAATTGCTAGACCCAGAACACTACTGGAAAAACAGATGGAAAAATGCCAATCTGGCAACATTTGTCAGGGACTCCATTGAAAGGAAGCATTCAGAAGCACTCCTAAGCTCTTCACGTGATATAGGTGCTAAAGGCTCACCATCAAGGGCTGGAAATTGGCATCCCAACCTAGGGTCTCCCCAGCTCAGCCACAGAACCTCCTGTATTGAGTTACCTTTGGTTAAGACATATAAATTGTAGATTCTGATCTAAGTTCTAATAGTATTTTGATTTTGTTCATAGAGTTATTGTTTAACTACAACTAAGTCAACCTGGATCTGAAGTTCTGCTTTCTTCTAATGAATAACTTATAGCCATTTTAACATAACAAAAAGATAACTGGAGAGCCAGTTTGGTGCAGTGTTATAAGTGTGCAGACTCTTATCTGGGAGAACCGGGTTTGATTCCCCACTCCTCCACTTGAAGCTGCTGGAATGGCCTTGGGTCAGCCATAGTTCTCATAGGAGTTGTCCTTGAAAGGGCAGCTGCTGTGAGAGCACTCTCAGCCCCACCCACCTCACAGGGTTGTGGAGAAAGAAGATATAGGAGATTGTAAGCCACTATGATTCAGAGAGAAGGGCGGGGTATAAATCTGCAATTCTTCTTCTCTTCTTCTAAAGGAGCTCTATATGTACAAGCCACTTTATGGGATGTGAAATACCACTAAGGTATTTTGAAACAATCCCTTCAACCCTTATATATTGAAAGTACTGGGAGGAAAAACAATTTTTGAACAATCTCTTTCAATTTTTGAACAAATTTGAATGACAAAACATGTTGATCTTTTAAATTAATGTTTCCAAAATAGCTAACAAACTTTCATAATTCTTTCTAATGTGATTTCACCCAAAAATACGGTGAGTGGTAAAAGTGAGCAGCCTAGGGTAGTCCTTCTACAATTGAACACAATGAGTTGTGCTTACTTCCCATGACATCTGATGGCAAACTTGTAGAAAAGTTGAAATGAGGTTTAAATCTACTTTCTAACATCAGGCTGTTAAGAACTTTCACAAAAAAATGGACTAAGGTGTTGGGCTACATAGTTATCCTAAAAGTATGGCAATATATTGCATCATTAAATGCTACTTTCTCAGTTTGTTTGGACTTTCAAGACAATTTATTGAAAATGATGTATCAATGGCATTTGTTGCCCTCTCACATAGCTAGAATGTATCATGACCAAGGGAGCAGACTCTTGGTACTGCAATGAGAAAGCTAATTTTTTCCACATGTGATGACTAAGCTTAGAAGCTAAAAAAAAAAAAATGGAATACAGTAGCTTCTGCTCTATCAATAGAAGTTGAACAGCTAATTCCTTGTACACCAGAGTATTTTTCTTCTCAATTACATTGATTTTGTGTCAAAAGAAAAACAAGTAGCTGTCTTGTATATGATAACAGCTGCTAAATTAGTTTTTACAAGAGTATGGAAACAGAAGTTTTCCTTCTAGACAGGAGTCTAGTGGTGATGAAAATGAAAGACTATTTTAATCTGTTTCAGCATATTGCACTTCAAAAGTGACAAAATCTTCATACAAAAGAGAATGCACTTAGAAATTAAATAAACTTATGAGTCCAAGAGGCAAGTAGTCGGCTTGACAGCCCCCAGGATCTTGTCAACATCAGCCTGGGAAAGATGACTGAAGTTGTCAAATACTGAATCCAAAGGTGGCCAAGGGCCCCAGTTCATATTCTGTATCAATATTGGCTGGCAGGTTGTGGCGGAGCGACAAGATTTTATCTGCAAAAAAACTTTAAAAAATCTCATAGCTGATGGCTAATTCACTAGTATTTTGAGTTATCTCAGTGAAAGACATTAAAGCCTGGATTGTTCTAAACAATTATGCCGGATGAGAACTAGGAGATGCGATGGAGGCTATTAAAAAATCTCTTTCAACAGCCTTCACCACCATATGGTAAGTTTTCATAAACAACCTATAAGATGTCCTTGCATCTTCACCATGAGACTGCTGCCAAACAGTTGGCCTTGGCTAAGAGGGAAAAGAGGTTTTCAGTTTTTTAGGGTCATTTGTCTGGCACAATAATTGTTCCTCATGCATACAATCTTAATGTGAAAAAGTTTGTTGATAATGAAACCGCTGTCATGATCTCAATAAGACAAACAACTTCTGCTTTCACAACTAAGCATTTTTACATATCTGCTTTCAAAAAGTAGGCAGAGAGAGAGAATGAGAATTCAGTATCTGTACTTTTGCAAAGAGTGGTAAGGAGTGGTAAAGCTGCAGTACTGCAGTCGGAGCCCTCTGCTCATGACCTGAGTTCCCAGAGGAAGCTGGTTCAGGTAGCCAGCTCCAAATTGACCCAGCCTTCCATCCGTCCAAGGTTGGTAAAATGAGTGCACAGCTTGCTGGGGGGGAAGCGTAGATCAGGGGTGGCCAACGGTAGCTTTCCAGCTTTTTTTTGCCTACAACTTCCATCAGCCCCAGCCATTGGCCATGCTGATGGGAGTTGTAGGCAAAAAACATCTGGAGAGCTACCGTTGGCCACCCCTGGCGTAGATGACTGGGGAAGGCAATAGCAAATCACCCCATAAAAAAGTCTGCCGTGAAAATGTTGTGAAAGCAACGTCACCCCAGAGTTGAAAACTACTGGTGCTTGCAGAGGGGACTACCTTTACTTTTTTACTTTTGCTTAAGATGCCTGTGAATACATGTAGAGGGGTTTTCCTTGTTTTATTCTTTATACATAGGCATCTTATTTATTAGAATGCATTTATGAGTTGTTGTTAACTGCCCTGAACCTTTAGGTGGAGGGCAGTATATAAATTGAATAAAATTATTATTATTATAAACAACACAAACTTTTCCCCTTTAATCTTCATAACGAATAAATTTGAGAGGTGATAAAGTACCCAGGATCTAGCCATCTTCTTATGAACTTTTAATCTGAAAGGTGACATGAATTGCAGTGGTAGCAGCGTAAGAGTCTGTTATATGGATGTCTTTCCAGTAAACATTCCCCTGACTAAAAATTACTAGCATATTTCAGCTGTACACATCCAAATAGAATTTAAATAAAGATCTACAATTTGCCAATTGTCTCTCCTGTACAAAATCCATTTAAATCAAAAAAATTCACAGAGACGCAGTGAGAAAACTAGCGGCATGGCTGTTCTGAAATGCTAACTCTTTTCAACTAGCAGCAAACCACAGGAGCATGCACACAGCCACATACACACATTCCAAAGTGCAAATTCATGCTTCACAATAGCTTTCTCATTCTCTTAAGGGTCAGACTTATAAATGTTAAGGCATCAGTTGAAGGGACTGTTGCGAAGTGTAGTATATCACCTATTTGCAAAGCCATTTAGCACAATTACTAGTAAAGTGTTTGGCAGAACAGGGTAGAGGTGATTAAAATCAATAAATGTTGCCTTTGCCCCTACTCCATACCACCAGAGCAAGAGCAACTCTTGCTTCCTTATCAGTATATTTAATAGCCAGTACTTGAGCATTAGCACATAAATGACAGAAAAACAGAACCCAGGGCCAAACTATATAAATTAACATGCAGGGTCATTTGTCATTCAGTCTGACTCAGTTCTATATGGAACAAGATACACCGATTGAAAGGTGGGATGCTGCTGAGAGCAGAATAGGTTCCTTTGCCCAAACAGTGAGATGTATCAAGAACAGAGGCCATTTAAGACCCACCTCATTTACTTACCTGAATGTACTCTGTAACATGATCCCATCCAAGGGAATGGTTGCCATGCATTCATATGCAGAAGATTAAAGTGCTGCTTTTGAGGACACTATTGCAAAGGGAGTTTGCCACCATAACTGGCACTGAGTAGTGTAGGCAGCACAAGCAAGAATACAGGGAAAGAGCAAAAGTGTCTAAAATGTACTGGGTTCAAAGCATGGGGTCACCCAAGAGATAGTGAGTTCAGCTCTTTATTCAGTGATTCAGCTCATCTAACTCACAGGGTGAGAAAGGAACAGAACTGTCTGGCAGGACCAACGGCACTGTTTATATGTATGCAAACCTCCCCACCCACAAACCCATTACCATCACACAACTATAGGTTAATAGCTAGCCGAACAATCCCTGATGGGCCTCCGTCCTGAATCCAGGTGGCTCTTGTTTTAGGGTCTCAAGCTCAGCCAAGTCTCTGCTGGCCCCAAGACCAAACTCCTGTTCCAATACATAACAGTGTCTATGCATAGTCCACACAGAAATGAACTGAGTTCCTCTGGGATAGTCTCCTGCAACATACCCATCCTTCGTGTCACAATTTGTTAATATATTATAAGTGATTACAAAGGGGAACAGCAAGATGGATCATTAACTCCATGCTCCTTTCCTAACTTGCTGCTGTGGCTGTTTCCTGGAAAGCCACTCATACCACTGTCATAGTTACAACAAGTATCTGCAAGACCAAAGGAGAACTGCAAACGCGGGGTTACATTTGCTCTGACGTTTTAGTTAGTTAGACAGCCAGTCAGGGTCATAGCCAGGATTTTAAAAGTCTGGGGGGGTAGCTTTTTTAAAAAGTTGGGGGGCACTCTATCATTCACTGCAGGGCCTGCTGCTTCCTAGAAGCTTTCTGGGGTTGGGGCAAAAGCTGGAGGCTCTGAAAGTGGCCAAGTTGAGGAAGCCAACCCTAAAACTTTGGAGTCAAAAAGGTTAATACGAGTGATGGACTGTAATCCAGAGAACCGGGTTTGATTCCCCATTCCTTCACATGCAGCTGCTGGGTGGCCTTGGGTCAATCACACTTCACTCAGAGCTATTCCCTCAAGAGAGTTCTCAGAGAGCTCTCTCAGTCCCATCTAACTCACAGGGTGTCTGTTGTGGGGAGAGGAAGAGAAGGAGATTGTAAACTGCTCCAAGACTCTGAATGAAGGGCAGAGTATAAATCCAATCTCCTCCTCCTTCACACCAAGCACTTGCTAACTTGCTGCATGTTTAAAAAAAAATAGTCATGGCATGAAATTAATTTCCTGTGGCCACAGGATTCTTAGACTTCTCCTTTCCTGTCAGAATAAAAGATGAAGCAAGCCTAACTCAGCAAAGCTGTAATACATTTTTGCAAAAAATGCATTGTAAATTTTACTTTTTAAAGAAATTTTATGATCGTATTTCATGAAAACATGCCACATTTTCAAAACATCACCAGTCTGAGTTTTGCATAGAGCAGACCTCAAATGACAAATTCTGTACGTACTTCAGATTTTGAAGATTTAGCAATAGCCTCCACTTCACATCTTTGACTAAGTGAGCAATTCTGGAGAGACAAGAAAGAGGTGACAGAACTCATATTGTAGGACCTACCCCTAAGCCTGCTTAAGCAGTAGGCATCCATTGGCTGGTAGTACTTAGGGTGGATAACACTGATCATTTTTTAAAAAATTATGTAAATCTGCTTTAATCTGAATTTAATGCAAACATATCTCTTAAAACTGAATTTATGACCTTCTTATGAACGTATGAAAGGCTGCTTTTCTTTTTTAAAAAGTTAACTATGTGGAACACTATCAGTTGATATCTAGCATAACAGTTCATGCCCTTATGATACAACCCACATGTCACTCCAGTTGCCATCTACTGATGCATCTAGGTGACCCACCATGTACACAGAAATTACCTTCCAGAAAAGCAGGCTAATGCAGCTACAAAAAAGCCACATTTTTTCCATCTCCAGTTAGTCTGGAAGATGGTTCCCTACCTTGACTCAGCCGGTCTGGCTACATGGATCCATGCCATGGTGACCTCAACTATTGTAATACATTTTACCAGGGATGGAATTCTAGCAGGAGCTCCTTTGCATATTAAGCCACACATCGCTGATGTAGCCAATCCTCCAAGAGCTTCCAAAAAAGAGCCTTGTAAGCTCTTGGAAGAATCAGAGGTGTGTGGCCTAATATGCAAAGGAGCTCCTGCTAGAATTCCACCCCTGCATTCTACACGGGTCTGTCTTGAAGTCAGCTCAGAAACTCCACTTAGTACAGAATGCCACAGCTCAGTTACTACTGGGACCAATGGGGAGTATGCATATCACACCCATTCTGCAGTTACTCCACTGGCTATCTATAAGCCTACAAAGTACTGGTTATCACCTACAAAGCCCAGGATGGCCTTGGACATTCATATCTGCAGGACTACTCATCCTGCTGTGCTTTGCCGTGACAACTTTGCTCATCTGAGCTATGATTCTGGAAGGTTCTATTCTGCAAATAGGTAATAACATAGGGTTGCCATTTCCCTGCTGGCCAGTGGGGCAATTTACCGGCACCAGGGGAGGCCTGCACTAGCATCTCAGCATCATTGAGATGGAAATACTCTGGTATTTGGGGAAGAACTCTGTGGTAAAATGTCTCATCATCATGTTGCTCACAATGATGCTGAGCTGCTGGTGTGGGCCTTTCCCACTGCTGATAAGTCTCCCCACTGGCTGCCAGGGTTACTGGTTACCTGGCAACCCTGGACTGATGTCTGCTAGACTCGCCAGTCCCCAGATACAAGTGAGGGATCCCTGGATTTTGCAGGCTCCTCCCCATCACCAGCCAGCTGGCCAACGGGGAGAAGCCCCACCCCAACAGCCATGATATGCCTTTAAATCTCCGCAGGACACTTTAGAAGAAGCTTGCAAACTGTTCCTGTTTTGGAATGTGTGTGTACCTTTACATCTCAGCAGGACAAAAGCTGCATGGGGCAGAGTGAGCAGGCACGAGCCATGTGGCTCTTCCTGGTGAGTGTGTGAAACAGGAAAAGACCACAGTCCCTGTTTGTTTTGCATTTGTTTCAGAAGTCATGTGTGTGTGTAGTAAAACGGATAGTAAAAAGTTCACTACAACCTGATTATAGGATTCAGGAAAACTCCACCCCTTAGACTGCTCTCTTCTTTACTTTTGTTTTTCTGTGTTAGTCTGAAGAAGTTGGTTGAAATAAAGTAGATTTGTTACATTCCGCAACTCCTGTGAGTAAAGTGATTTATGGCATTATAAGGGTGGACTTGCAATGTTTTTGATTGAGAAAGGACTATTTATAGCACTATTTATAGCATTATAAGTTCATTTATAGCACGGGTGGCCAAATTTGCTTAACATAAGAGCTACATAGAATAAATGTCAGATGTTTGAGAGAAGGAAGGAAGGAAGGAAGGAAGGAAGGAAGGAAGGAAGGAAGGAAGGAAGGAAGGAAGGAAGGAAGGAAGGAAGGAAGGAAGGAAGGAAAATAGATGGAGAAGAGAGAGGGAAGAGAGACGTGGAAAGATAGCAGCTTTAACTTTAAATGAATTTCTAAGCCACCAGCTGGCTTCATTTGGAGAAGTGATTTAGAGAGAAATGCCTTCTCCAAGCCAGCTGATGGGGTGGTCTGTGCTTCAAGAACCACACAAAACGTATGAAAGAGCCACATGTGGCTCCTGAGCTGTAGTTTGGCCGCTACTGATTCATAGCATTATAAATGTTGACTTGCAAACTGTTTTTGATTGGGAAGGGATGCATTGTTTATTTTGGCTGCTTTGTACGTAAGTGTTTGTCCCTTAATAAACCATGCTGGGAAATGCTACCAAAGCCTGACAAGGGAATTGTAGAGGTATGACAAATTGCATTTTCATTTAGTGGAAGTGCAGCTGCTGGGAAACCCTTTGAAGGCAAAAAAAAGAGGGTGAGGAAATGAACTGTATATTCAAGGGAATTGCACTGCTGTAGTTTTATTTATTTGTTTTAGGAAATGGGAACGTCTCCAGGCTCTACTTCCAAAGTCACCAGCTATTTGCTGATTTGGACCTGACAACCCTCATGGCTGCCCATATATGTGTATTCTCTTATCACTCTTGCTTTGTGAAAAGGCCTGCCTGAGAAGGTCAGCAAGGCTTCCAAACTTCCACCATTCTATAAACTGCATAAAACAGAATTCTTCATAGTTGCCAATCCCCAGTTGGGGGCAAGTGACCCCCTGGTTTGAAGGCCCTCCCCCCCACTCCAGGACTATCAGAAAGCAGGGCATGTTGCATGTCCACTGAGCACTCCATCATACCCTATGAAGACCGGTCCCCATAGGGTATGGAGAATTGATCCATAGGTATCTGGGACTTTGGGGGGTTGTCTTTTGAGGTAGGAGCACCAAATTTTCAGCATAGCATCTGGTGCCTCTCCTCAAAAAAAACCACCCAAGTTTCAAAAAGATTGGACCATGGGGTCCAATTCTATGAGCCCTAAAAGAAGGTGCTCCTATCCTCCATTATTTCCAGTGAAGAGAAGGTGTTTAAAAAGAGTGCGGTCCCTTGGCAGAACTCCAGAGTTCAATCATGCTTGTTACAACCTTGCTCCTGGCTCCACCCTCAAAGTCCCCAGATATTTCCTGAGTTGGACCTGGCAAACCTAATTGTTCAGGAGGGTATTTAGGACTGGAATCAGTCTGTGGTATAACAGAATTAAGGATGCTTTTATAAAGGGAGCGTGATTGTAGTCCATTCCATTGTTTATGGTATATATTATCTTGCTCTTACTGCATTACTTTCTTCTTTTTTAATCCTGTTGTATTTTTTCTTTTTGCATTGTGTTTAGCATATTCTTTCTTATTCTTCTCAGCAAAAAACCCCGAGTCAACCCTTCATTTATTATAAAAATGAAGCCTTTGATCTTGCAAACTTTAATTGAACTGTTAACAAATAATGGCAGAGAGAAGATCATTTTTCAAAGGGTATTTTGAGGAGAAATTTGGGAAAAACTCATTTTGTTATGAGGGCTGCATCTGACATAAATGAGACCTTGTGGGGCCAGGCCATGTTGGGCTGGGCCATTTGTGTACTTATTTAAGATTAGGTAACATATATATATTTTAAAAAACTTAAAACATTAGCACTTATTGGTCTTAAAGATGCTTTCTTTGTATTTCTCCCATAGGATCCAGGGAACTGGGCAAAGAAAGCTCTGGCTCTTTCCTTCCTTCCCCAGGGGACTGGGGGGGGGGAGGTGAGCCTCAACCAATAGAAGGAAGAGAGGCTTAGCTTAGAAGCTCTGCTGTGCAATTGAGAGAGCCTGCCAAAGTGAGCTATTCCTCCCTCCTTCCTCCCCAAATGAGGAGCCTTAGCCAACAGAGAAAATACTGGTTTTGCTCTATAGCTCCTGTGCAATTGAACTAGCCTTGCAAAGCAAGCTGTTATGCAGAAGGAAGCAAGATATAGGGAGAAGGAAACAGATGATAGCCAGTTGCTTGGGGGCCTGATAGGAGCCCTCCAGGGGCCTGATTTGCCCCCCAAACTGCATATTTGACACCCCTGAATTACCGTATTTTTCGGTCCATTGGACGCTCCGGACCATAAGACGCAGGTGCCTGGCTGGCAGACAAGGGTGAGATCGCTCCCTCCGCCCCCACCGCAAACCCAGCACTTCGCAAGGAGCGATCTCGCCGCTTGTCTCCCAGCCAGGCACGCAGGCGCTGGCGTGCTTCCCCCGTGCCTGCGTGCCTGGCTGGGAGACAAGCAGCGAGATCGCTCCCTGCGAAGTGCTGGGTTTGCGGTGGGGGCGGAAGGAGCGATCTCGCCGCTTGTCTCCCAGCTAGGTACGCAGGCACGGAAAAAGCATGCCGCCTCCTCCGCAAACCCAGCACTTCGCGAAGCGCTGGGTTTGCGGGGGGGGGGGTGCTTCCTCTGTGCCTGGCTTCAGCTGCTGCTTATAGCAAGTGCTGGGATTGGAGGCTTGGCTGCCTCCGATCTCAGCCCTTGCTATAAGCAGCAGCTGAAGCCAGGCAGACAGGCACAGAGGAAGCACCCCCCCCCCTCCGCAAACCCAGCGCTTCGCAAAGCGCTGGGTTTGCGGAGGGGGGGGGAGTGCTTCCTCTGTGCCTGGCTTCAGCTGCTGCTTATAGCAAGTGCTGGGATCAGGCAGACAGGCACAGAGATAGCAAGTGCTGGGACCAGGCAGACAGGCACAGAGAAAGCACCCCCGCCCCCCGCAAAGCCAGCGCTTCGCGAAGCGCTGGGTTTGCGGAGGGGGAGGGGTGCTTCCTCTGTGCCTGGCTTCAGCTGCTGCTTATAGCAAGTGCTGGGATCGGAGGCTTGGCTGCCTCCGATCCCAGCCCTTGCTATAAGCAGTAGCTGAAGCCAGGCAGACAGGCACAGATGAAGCACCCCACCCCCTCCGCAAACCCAGCGCTTCACAAGCACCGGCTGTGGAGGGGGCGGCGTGCTTTCTCCCTGCCTGTTTGCATGGCTTCAGCGCTGAATGTTTTGTCTACCAGCATGTTCTCAACAAGTTGCTGTTAAATCTTCATACTCCAGCCTCGGAGCTGCCATTGTTGATTCAGCTCTTAGTTCTACATGCTTATACAGTAATGAAATATACAGGATTTAAGTGCAAGGAACCATGTTTGGGATTGCAGTGAGTGTGATCAATATGTGCAAACACACACGTATTCTGTATAATTGAAGATAGCACCAATGTTTAAAAAGTCCGCAAGATTCATTAAAAGCTAGCTTGATATTTTTACTGGACAATTTTGCTCAAAGCATTTCAGCATAAGAAGCAACCTTATGAAGCTTAAGTTATTGATCCATCAAGTCCACTGTTACTATTTTGACAGGCAGCAGCTCTCCGTAATCTCAGATTGAGACCGATTTTGCACTAGGTCTCGGAGCCCTTCTCTCTGCCCCCCGACGCTTTGATCCGATTTTGCACAAGCTGCCATGGGGCTGCAACTTGCCTCACCTCTTTCCTGCAGCAAGCAAGATCCTCTGAAAACTGGTTTCTGTTGGCCATGGGAGAGAGACAGGGCAAGTCGCAGCCCCACAGCAGCTTGTGCGAAATTGGACAGAAGCGCCAGAGGGAGGAAAGGGCTCCGAAACAAGTCTAGTGCAAAATTGGTCTGAGGTTAGGTTCTTCTAACAGAGATTGCCAGGGATTGAAACTAGATTATTACACTTGCCAAAAAAAAGTATTCTACCACTGAAGCATGGTCAGTCCCTATAACATTTATGCTGATAGTGTAAGCCTATTTCTGAAATAGTTATTTTTATTATGATGATGATGAAGAAGAAAAGTAGGTTTTTATACTCTGCTTTTGTCTACCTTAAGGAGACTCAAAGCAGTTTATTTATTTTCTATTTATATCCCGCCCTTTCTTCCTCTCCCTGAAAAATGCACCTTGTGAGAGAGATAGGGCTGACAGACACCCAGCAGGCTTCATGTGGAGGAGCAGGGAATAAAACCCAGCCCTCTAGATGAGAGCTTGCCGCTCTTAACCACTACCCCATGCTGCAGACTAGTATTAAATGATAATCATATTAGTTTACCTACTAGGGATGCCAGCCTCCAGGTGGGATCTGGGGACCCCTCAGAATAATAGCACATCTCCAGACTGCAGCAATTGGTTCCCCTGGAAAAATGGATGCTTTGGAAGGTGGATTCTATGGCACTGTACACCACTGAGGTCTCTGTCCTCCCCACGTTCCATTCCCACATCTCCAGGAGTTCCCCAACCTGGATTTGGCAACCCTACCAAAAGCTCTAGCTCTACTTACTGTAAAAACTTTTCACAGCACACAATTTAATTTAGATGCAATTTTCAAGCATATTTCAAAATTTATAATGAATAATAGATATTCAAGTCACATGGATTCATAAATGTTGCTTTCTGTCCAATAAATTTGATAGCACAGGGATTTACCATTGTCAATCAGTGCTTGTATCCGCAAAATTTCAACCCCTTTTCCTGCTTCTGAAAATTTAAATAATGCTTTAGAAAAAGGAAACAGGAGATCAGAAGATGAAAAGCTGCCCTTCTGACAACAAGCAAGCAGGCTCAACAGCAGAAAAAAAAAGTCAAGTAATCCTTCAAGTGGGCTTTTTACAGGAGTTGTAGAAGCAGAATAATGAAACCTAACAGAATAATTGGCCTAAATGTCTGTTTGAAGGGCTGATAGAAAGAAAAAGGGCATGAAAGACTCCACTAAAACCAAAAGAAATGTAGGCGTTCCAGACGTCTGTGCAGCAAAACTAACTAGAGAAGTTTGTATACTAAGAAAAGGGGGAGAAGGAAGAAGGAACCACTGTGGGGGAAAATGAGCCAAAGGTGCATAGGGCGGAGAATCCATTATATTAAAAAAGAACAAAACAATGAATTTCTGAAGGCACAGAAACCATTTCATTGCATTTGCTGACATTCTAAAAAGGGTAGTGTGGTTGCAATCAGGGAAACTATGTTTATCTAACCAGAAATGTGACTATTCCTGAGAAGCACTTAAAGAATACGGCATTCAGAAAGAATAAGGTCAAAACTTGGATGTGTCGTTACATATAATGGCACGCTTAGATGCAAGAAAACCTCAATCGCTACAGCACAAAAATTGCTTAAAGACACACATATTATAGGGGAAAATATTGTCAAGGCTACACTTTTATCACTACCTTGGAAATTCTGAGAAAACATAAGCCTCCTATAGCAAATTCTGCACGGGAAATACAACAGCAAGAAAAATCTAGATTTAAAAGACTTAAAGAACAGCTCTCTTGCCAATAAAACGGCCATGAAATTAAGATCTTCGCTGGAAGTCCTGCTTTAGGTCCTTCCCCTGTATGGCTACTTTAAATAAGGCCTTCACCATGGTGGAACCCTAACTATGGAATGCCTTCCTCACAGATACTCATCTGCCCACAGTCGTTTTAGTTTTCAGTGTTTTGTTTAGGGTTTGGGAACACAAGAGATGCATATGTCATTACATAGGAACATAACGAGAGCCCAAATGAATTAGATCAATAGTCCATTTTATCCAAATCCTGTATTCACCCATCAGATACCAAGGTGGCCCACAAGCCAAGAAACAGAGGCCAAAGCATCCCTTTTCTGTACAACCAAGTGATAGTTAAAAGTATACAGTGATTCACTTAGTTGTGTATACATCTATACAGTGATTCACTTAGTTGTCATCAAAGCTAGCCTATCATCTATGCAGGGGTGGAATTCTAGCAGGAGCACCTTTGCATATTAGGCCACACACCCCTGATATAGCCAATCCTCCAAGAGCTTACAAAAAAGAGCCTTGTAAGCTTTTGGAGGATTGGCTACATCAGGGGGTGTGGCCTAATATGCAAAGGAGCTCCTACTAGAATTTCACCCCTGCATCTATCCAATGTTCTTTAAAGCCACCTTCACTAGTGCTCATCACTACATCCTATTGCAGCAAATTTCATTAGTTAGATGTGTCCTGTATAAAGAAGCGCTTCCTTTATTTGTTGCCTATCAAGTTCATTGGGATCCCTCAAGTTCTAGTATTTCTAAAAAACAGAGAAAAGTTCTCTTTTCCCACTTTACACCAAGAACCTTCTATAATAATAAACTGTCCATCCATCTGTGGCATGCGCAGCTCATCAGAAATTGAAGTCAGGAGTCTCAAAATTGGCCATCTGCTTCAGGATGATCATGCAGACTGCAGTGCCAAGCATGAAGGGGATTGGAACATCCTGGCCCATGTATTCACCAGAAACACCCACCCACCCCTGTTTTTTTGTTGGAAGCTGTGGTCTTTGGCAGGCATGACTAGTTATCAGAAAGTAAAGCTAGGCATTTGAAAACTGAATGCCCAGTTCTAGATAATGATGTGAGTTGCAGTGCCAAAAACAAAACAAATTAAATTATTTTAGCTTGGGTTATCTGCATAAGCCCCCCAATATTATTTGCAAAGGATGCTAAGGCTGTCTGTGGCAGGCATAATCCATTAGAAATAAAACTAGGCAGAACTGTTCATTCAGTATTCAAACTATCCTTAAATATGCCAAGTGCAGAGAGCTACAGGGTTAGCAAGTAGAGTGAGCTGCACTGGAGCCCGTAGTTTATAACAACAAAAGGATGTGCATGTTTGTATGTCTGTGGCAGGCATAACTCATCAGAAAATAAAGCAAAGAGTTTCAAAATTGGCCACCAGCCACAGTGCCAAAAATGAAGTCAAATAGAACATCCTGGACTACATTATCTCCAGAAGATCCCTATGCTATTTGCAATAATACCAACAGTTTACTCATTAGAAGTGAGGAAGGTGAAGGCAGCAGAGACAGGGAGAGTGGAGAATATCCCATCCTTCACAAAACAACAGAAGATTAGTTAACTTTTTTCTGAGTTATGTTTCAAAAACTGATCTTTTTTTCTGTAACTTTGTACTACTTTGATTAATGGTTGTCCTGGCAACCACTGATTATCTTCCAGGCATCTGTTTTTACACATTTCTCCTAAGATTGAAGTTGTCTTGCATGCTGAAGGGATGCCTCAACTACAATTATATAGAAAAGAAGGTGAGCTGTTTGAATGGGCTGAAAGAAATGTCCAAGGCATACACATTTTACTACAGCTGAAACCACGATAAATATCTCAACTAGGGATGGGCATGAACAGGACAATAAGGCAAAATTTTGTAATGAATTCTGCCCAGTTTGTGGTTCATGAACAGAAGTTCATGATTGGTCTACTGTCACAAACATGAACTTTTACAGCAATTTGTGGTGGTTTGTGAATGAAGCACAAAGCAGGGGTTTAAGGCAGGGTTTCTCAAACTTTTCTTTCCTATGGCCTGGTTATTTTTACACTTCTCCTTCGTGACCCACTAAAATTTGAGAGTGGAGCCAGGAGACTTTGGGGGTGGAGCCGGGAGACAGGAATTATGTCATTTCCTGTGGTGTCAAGTGTGTCACCTTGGCCCATTGTTACAAAGCAGGGGTTTAAAGCAGGGTTTCTCAAACTTTTCTTTCCTATGGCCTGGTTATTTTTACACTTCTCCTTCGTGACCCACTAAAATTTGAGAGTGGAGCCAGGAGACTTTGGGGGTGGAGCCGGGAGACAGGAATTATGTCATTTCCTGTGGTGTCAAGTGTGTCACCTTGGCCCATTGTTACCTGAAGGTCCAATCAGGTAACCAGGGCCCAAGCTTGTTCATTGGTCAGTTATGGACACCCAATTAGGTGCCACCAATTAACTTGCTATTGGCTACTGCAGAAGTCCAGCCCTTATGGTCACTGCAGAGCCTCCCCTTTTTTCCACCCCTGTATCTCCCATCCCCTAAGGGCTCAAGGGAGTCCTTATAACCTGTGACACAGCTCCCCACACGTGTGCATCTAGCAGTACCCCGGTTCCGCTGAATATAGAAGGGATTCCAAAGCATTTCTATTTCTTGTATAGTTCTGTCTTTCAATAAAGATGAGAGTGTATCCAATTCCACTGCTGAATTTCATTTCTTATCAACTTAGTTCTTCCACAAAGAAAGCCAACACACATTAAAAAAAACCCTCATTCAGCAAGATCTCTATCTCCCTTTAGCATCCCTTTCACTTCTTTCTCATCTATCCCAACTACAATACCTCAACTACAATGCTCTTTACTTTCTGTTTTCATTAAATATGGTTGCACATATCAGTGGTCTTATTGTCCTGAATAACTGTTTTTATTCCCTAAATTGGTTGTATTTTTTATTTTACATGGATTTGATTTGGGGCCATCGCAGAAGAACTTTGTCAAATGAATAAACAGCATAATAAATATATAGGAGCAACATTTGATGTCATACCCTAAATGCAGTATTTTAAATCTAGGTCTCAAATATTACTTTACTATTGGCATCTATACTATTGTATATTCAAAGGATGTTTTTTTAACCAAAAGCCAATCACATTTAGTACTAAAATCTCTTTTAAAATTCAAAATCCATTTTCACCTTTCAAAATTCAGATTTGTTTAAGTGTTTGTAAGTTTGAACTTTTGTTCATTTTACTGCTTTCAAACAATTATTATAAGTGACTTTACTAACATATTCTTTCTCTCCATCAATATAGATTTATATTTTGGATATCTGCTATGCAAATTACTGTAAAGCATATGAAGTGATCACCTACCATTCATGATTCTAGCAACAGAGAGATGCCATTCAGCCACTGGTTTTGTGCTTTATGAACAATGATTCTAATGGATGATAATTATAATGAAACTTCAGTCTGAACAATACTGTTGCTGCTATATTTCTAAAATTTTCCTAAAATATGTATTATGTATTTCTTTTTTTAAAAAAAATCAATACACAGGTGAAGAACCTAAAATCTGACTTGGGAGCAGTGTTCCCTCTAAGTTGAGTTAGCGTGAGCTAGCTCACAGATTTTTAGCCTCCAGCTCACACATTTGTGTCTTAGCTCAGGTAAAATGGCTGCAGAGCACAATAATTTTTGTAGCAGCTCACAACTTTAATGTCAGCAGCTCACAACTTTAGTACTAGTAGCTCACAAAGTAGAGTTTTTGCTCACAAGACTCTGCAGCTTAGAGGGAACATTGCTTGGGAGCCAAATCAATGATCTGTCAAGCAATATCTCAGGAAACCGCTATAGTCAGAATGGTCTGGTACATGAAGGTACCAACAGATTAGGTAATAGTGAGGATGAATTTTGCAAAAGCCAGAGTACAGCCAATGGTCAAAAAGTAAGCTAGCTACACCAGAAGGAGTCCAGAAAATATACATAGACATTGGGACCAATTTCCCACCAGCCTTATGCCCCTCTCACGCTTCTCTTCTCAGCAGGGCTTCCATTGGATTTCACACTATCTGCCCCAAGGCTGCAACTAGCTTCGCCTTTTTCATGCAGTAAACAGAAACTGGTATTTAGAGGATCTTGTTTGCTGTGCAAAAGAGGCAGAGTGAGTTGCAGCCTCGGGGCAGCTTTTAAGAAATCCAATGGAAGCCCCGCTGAGAAAAGGAGAGTGAGAGCGAGTTAAGGCTAGTGGAAAATCGGTCAGAGTCACTGTGTGCAAAGGTAGAAGAAATGTCAAAGAGATTTGTGTGTCAAGGTAGAAATGCTCTTCCGTAAATCTAATCAACAACTTGTCTGGAGAGTAGTCACTCAGCGAAGGAGGCACAGTAGGAACTGCAACTATTCAAGAGTTCCAGAATCAATCAAAAGCTAACTCTAATTCTGCAGATTCATAAAGAAAGTTAATTTGTAATTGGGTGGACTGATATAAACAACTTCTCACATGTGTGGCCCAATTTAAACTGTAAGAAGTCTAATATTAGAGACTGAAAATCATATGAGATGGATACAGTGAAAATCTAAAATCATATTTCATGGAAGTAGTGGTAGAGTTGCAACTGGCAGGAGTCTAGGGGACAGGGGCATCAGCAGTATTGGCAATGACATGACATCACTTCTGTCATATTTCCCTAGGAAGAACTGGGAAATCTATGGTAAAACCAGAGTTTTTGACAATTTCTGGAGAGCTCCCCCATCCATTATTTATCTCCCACTGGCTGCAGGAGCAGCAGTGGGAAACAAGAACCAGGGGCAGAGGATATCCCACACCTAGTGAGAAGCTGGTAGTCCTGACTAGTGGCTGTGGTCTTTCATGAATACTTCCAGTTCCTGCAATGCTACACAGTTGAAACACATAAATCACTCCACAAAGCCACATCCCTCTAATGTCACCATTGTTCCACAAAGGGCTTTTTTTGTAGAAAAAGCCGAGCAGGAATTCATTTGCATATTAGGCTACACACCCTGATGCCAAGCCAGCCAGAACTGTGTTCCTGTGCGTTCCTGCTCAAAAAAAGTCCTGGGTATAAGAAGATTAACACACAATGAGTGAAAAAGAAAAGTTAACAATAGAGCACAAGGGATTTCTGCAATTAAAGGTACAAGCTATCTCAATGGAACAGAAGTCCATCAGTGGCTATTAGCCACAGCATGTTGTTGGAACTCTCTCTCTGGGACAGTGATGTTCTGTATTCTTGGTGCTTGGGGGAGCACAGTGAGAGGGCTTCTGGCCCCACTGATGGACCTCCTGATGGTGCCTGTTTGTTTGTTTGGGAGGGGGGGTTGGCCGCTGTGTGACACAGAATGTTGGACTGGATGGGCCATCGACCCAATCCAACATGGCTTCTCTTATGTTCTTATGTTTATGTTTGTGACGGAAAGCAATGGGTTAACCATAAACTGAAGATGCACAGGGCTGCGTCAGGTGACCTGAGGGTGGGGGCAAAGTGCTCAGAGCTCTCAGGGAGGGAAAAGTAGTGGAGTGAGAGAAGCTGCTGAGGCAGTCATTCAGTCAGTTGGTCAGTGTTGGAGCCTGACAGAGACTGAGAGGGTCAGTTCGAGCCTGCCAGAGAGGCTGAGAGGACAGCTGATCCTGTGAAGAAGCTGGAGACGGAGACGGGGAAGTCTTCCAGAGACTGCCAGCTGGACAAAACCAGCCAAGAGGGCTGTGTGTGTGTGAGTCAGTTAAGACCTGAACGGTCACAAACACCTAGGAACCACTCTGAAGATCTAGTGAGGAGGTTGAGGGAGTGGATGTGGGTCTGAGACACCAAGAAGGGCTGAGAGGAGAGACTCCAGTCGAGGGGTGAGACTAGACACATCAATCCCAAGAGGCCAGACCTTGGCTAGAGGTGGAGAGTGAGTTAAAGGGAACGGTGAACTGTGTAACTGTGAAAGATCCAAGAAAGAAAAAGTGATTGTAAGCTTGAAACAACAGAACAAACGTATAAGCCTGTGTAAATATCTCCCATATCCCCAGTTAAGACTTTTTGTTACAATAAATCTGTGGTTTAAGTTAAAGTTCTCAAGAGCCTATATTGTGTTGGAAGAATAAACAAAGCTGCTGTGGTCCCATCAAAAGAAACAAGTAAAAATACCCCGAAGAGACTAAAATATAGAGATCCAGTGAGGCCGTGAGGTGGGTGCTGCTATAATGTTCTTATAAATGCAATCTCTTCTTCATCATCCAGGACTAAATCCTGGATAACAGTATTATTCCCATTGGTAAGGTCTGAGATGTTACACTGAAAGTGTGGAAGAATCATGCTCTGTTTAACACCCACTTCTCTACAACATCCAAACTTGTCTTCATTGTTGATTCAGAACAACTGATCATCTAGCCCAAATCTCCACAACTCAGTGAGCTCTGAAGCAATTTTTACATTTTTTTATTAACTAAAAAGGCTTGTACCATTAATTGCAGAAATCCTTTGTGCGCTATTGTTAACTGTTTTTTTCCCACTCATTGTGTGTTAATCTTCTTTTCTCTGTGTATCCCAGAGTGCACTTTCTCTTTTTCTCCACAGGTCTTCTTGAATCCCTCTTTTCACTCTAGAGTATACATCTCTTCCCTTTCTGTAGCCCATAGAATACCCTGTCCTGGCTATGCATCCACATTTTGGTTATCTCTGCAATTGTTTCCTGACACACGCATTTCTCTGCATTCCCATCTCTTTCACTCTTCCCCCCTGCCATAGCTCCCCCCACTATTCCTATCTGTTACCATCCTCTATCTTTTCCCTCCTAAATAAGGGCTGATCCTACTCAGCCACAAAATCCATGTAGTAGAGTTCTTCTGAGGGCCAAAACTCCATGCTTATCTTTACTTACTAGAGGTGTGCCCATTCACTCTGCTCACCAACCCCATAGTTTGCTGCACTCATGATATTTAATGGTAGTTTGAGTACTGAATTAATGGTTCTGCATTAGTGGTTCTCCCCCCACTATTCCTATCTGTTACCATCCTCTATCTTTTCCCTCCTAAATAAGGGCTGATCCTACTCAGCCACAAAATCCATGTAGTAGAGTTCTTCTGAGGGCCAAAACTCCATGCTTATCTTTACTTACTAGAGGTGTGCCCATTCACTCTGCTCACCAACCCCATAGTTTGCTGCACTCATTATATTTAATGGTAGTTTGAGTACTGAATTAATGGTTCTGCATCTTGCCAAAAGAGCTGTATCAATATCAGATGAAGCAACAATAATCATCCTTTTTTGCAAATTGAAGATTTATAACAACTCTCATACCCCACTTTTCTCCCTAATGAGGACCCAAAGGCTGACAACAGATGGCCAGTTCTCCTCTCCTGCATTTTATCTTTACTAAACTCCTGTGAGGGAGGTTAGGCTGAGAATGTCTGACTGGCCCAAGGTCACCCAGCAAGCCTTCATAGTAGATTAGGAATCTGACCCTAGTCTGACATAGTAGATTTCCTTGACCCTAGTCTGGCATTCTAAACACTACACCACTCTTGCTCTAATAGCTCAAGCAAATGCTTAACCACTTTGTTTTGTAAAGGAGGGGATATTTTCCATCCTCCCTGCCTCTGCAGCTTTCCTCTCAAATGTGGACCTGAAGTGGCTTACTCCATTCTCCTGCTAACAATCCTGGAGATTAGGTTTGCCAATCCCCAGGTCCCAGTGGGGTTTCTTCTGCTTTCCCAGGCTCCTTCCCGCCCCCCGTTAGCTGGCCGGCGGAGGGAAGCCCCGCCCCCAGAGGACCATGTGCCTTTCCACCTCTGGAGGCTTCAGTCTCCGATTGAAAGGCTTCCTCTTGGGATGGTGTGTCTGTGTTACTTTGAAGAAGTTGGCAGCAACTCATGAGTAGAGAGGCCAATCCCTCGCTTCAGAGTGACCAGAAATGGGGTGGGGGGGAGGGAAATGTCTGTGAGCACTTCATTATTCCCTATGTGGAGATCAATTCTCAAAGGGTATCATGGGGAATTGATCTGGAGGTTTTGGGGGCTCTGGGGGAGCTGTTTTTTGAGGTAGAGGCACCAAATTTTCAGTATAGTATCTAGTGCCTCTCCCCAAAGTACCCCCCCCCAAAGTTTCAAAACGATTGGACCAGGGGGTCCAATTCTATGAGCCCCAAAAGAAGGTGCCCTTATCCATTATTTCCTATGGAAAAAAGACATTTAAAAAGGTGTGCTGTCCCTTTAAATGTGATGGCCAGAACTCCCTTGGAGTTAAATTATGCTTGTCACACCCTTGTTCCTGGCTCCGCCCCCAATGTCTCCTGGCTCCAACCCCAAAGTCTCCTGGCTCTACCCCCAAAGTCCCCAGATATTTCTTGAATTGGACTTGGCAACCCTACTGGAGATACATTTGGCTGATAGCGCATGACTGGGCCAAGGTTACCCAGCAAGAAATAATCTGGGCCAGGATGTTCCTTTCATTTTGGCACTGCAACTCACATGGCTATCATAAAGTTTGTGGTCAATTATCAAATGCCTAGCTTTATGTTCTGATGAGTTATGCCTGCCCCAAAAAGGTAGAAGAACAGACAGGACAGAAAGACCCACAGATCTGTTTATTATTATTGAAGATTTACTTCACTTATATCTGAATTCACACACAGACATACAACTCCACACATATACATACAGCTCCACATTACTACAGGGCTTGATGATTCTCAGCAGCCAGTTCATCACAGTGCTTAGAAATTTCACTGTGTCACCTAGTATTTTTAGCAATTATTTTATTGTCGTGATAGCTCAGGGAAGTTCTTAAAATCCCTATTGTTTAGTAACAGAGGATATCTTCTACCTTTCCTACCCATGCTGCCTGCGCCCTCCTGCCTCCTCAAGAGTATACCTTTGCTTCCATTGCAAATAGCAGAAGGGTTTCTGGAGCTAATCTGCGCCAACAGGTTCTGAATCCCTTCACTTTGGGTAGTGCAGCTCCCATTTGAGACTCCTAACTTTTCTCTCTGACAAGTTAAGCTTGCCACAGATGGATAGATAGATACTTCTATTATTGTAGACTTAGACCGATTTTGCACTCGCCTTACGCTGCTCTCACGTTCATCTTCTCAGCGCGGCTTCCTTTTGATTTCACACTATCTACCCCGGGGCTGCAGCAAGCGTTAGCGTTTTCACACAGCAAACAGAAACTGGTTTTTAGCAATTTCTGTTTGCTGCATGAAAACGCAGACACTTGCTGCAGCCCCCGGGGCAGATAGTGTGCAATCGGAAGGAAGTTGCACTGAGAAGACAAACGTGAGAGTGGCGTAAGGTGAGTGCGAAACTGGTCTTATTTAAATCATTTTAACTACCTTTCAAAAACGAAACTTTTACTACAGCAGTTTACAATAGAATACAGTACAAAACATCACAACAACAGATATCCCTTAACAGAGCACCACTGACACCAATGCCATTGGTGAGGAGTTTGTTGGATATTGGATGCCTCACTTTCAATTGAGGCCCAGGCCATGAATGTTGGCAGATCAGCTTTTTACTATCTTCAGCTGGTCTGGCAACTGGTTCCCTGTTTCTCTCCCCATGACACAGCCACGCTGATTCATGCAACGGTCACCTCCAGGTTGCAACTCACTCTACAAAGGGCTGCCCTCGACCCTGATCTGTAAACTTCAACTGGTTCAAAATGAGTCATCTTCACGGGAGCACATGCAGCCAGTGCTTCGCCAGCTGCATTGGCTTCCAGTTGAGCATTGGATCAGATTCAAGGTTATGGTATTAACCTTTAAAGCCCTATGTGGTCTGGGACTGTCATATCTGCAGGACCGGCTCTCCCCATATGTACCCTGGCAAGCCTTATGCTCTTCTGAATACCATCTTCTGGTGGTCTCTGGCCCCAAAGACATCTGCTTAGCCTTGACTCGGGCCCAGGCTTTTTTTAGCTCTGGCCCTGGTCTGGTGGAACTCTATCAGGTGAGATCAGAGCCCTCTAGCACTTATTACAGTTCTGCAGGGCTTGTAAAACATAGTTGTTCTGCCAGGCTGTTGGTTGAGGCAGTGGGTGTCCATTTATATTGTTCTCCCCAGCTCCACTCGGTCTTTCTCATCTGGTCTAGTCATATTTTCAGTGGTACTATCTTATGCCCACTCGCCAAGATTTCAGTGCATCTGGGCATACACATAGGTTCCTCTGGGAGCTGCTGTTAGCTGGTTACTTGCCATCTTGCGACTTATGCTATTGGGATTTAAAACTGGATTACTTGGAAGTATTTTAATTATTTTTACTCCGTTGTAAACCACCCTGAGCCTGCTTGCACGGAAGGGCAGGGTAGAAATTTAATTAATAAGATATCAGCAATCTAAAATAAACAGAACAGCAAAAAGCAAATAGCAGCTAAAGCAACAGCAATACAAACACTCACGCAAGTGACAAGCAGACCCCTCTGCTGAGGATATTCTGCAGTTGAGGCATCACCACAGAAAAGACCACAAAAAAAGATTAATCTTCCACAAGGATCTATCACCAGTAAATTGTCTTGCCTCATTTATAATCTTAAGGGGCGCAGCCCTGGAAGTCTTCTGCCACATGATACTGCTAACGCATAGCTCATGTTTTAACTTCAAATACATTGTAACACATCTGTCATAATAAATTTAGTATCTTCTAATTCCATTTTCACAATACTTGCCTCAATATGTTGTCAATAAGAACCCATTCATTGCCATGCAGAAGTTTTTAATTTAAAAAGTACCGGTACATTCCCATTATAAATGCTAGTAGCCTAAGAGATACACAAAAATCGCTGCATCAAAATATCATGTTACTAGAATATAATCTTACTTAGTCTGAAAAAAAAACTCTCTCTGCTTTAAGGATTTGGTTTAAGTAATAACTATGCTCTTGGAAGTTTGCTAATGTAAATTCAGCAAGAAATAAGATGATCATTTCAAAGCCATTTTTGGAAACTTACACCCAATGGTCAGCAATGTTTATCCTGTGAGATGTAACAAAACTGAATGCACCTTTGAAAAAGTACACCAAATTGAATCAGCACGAGCTAGCAGAACCACAATGCATGCATGTTTTCATGCATTCTCCAACCTGCCATCAGGCTTGGCTTGGAGAAGTGATTTAAAGAGAGAAATACCTTCTCCAAACTTGATAAGGGGATGGGGGGGCTTTGAAAGCCACACAATATGTGTGAAAGAGCTGCATGTGGCTCCCGAGGCAGTTTGTCCACTCCTGGTCTATGGTTTGGTTTGGTTCAATGGTGTGAGAAATGCTTTCCCATGTTGTGGCCCCATGCATCAGGGAAGCCTGTATAACTGACATAATCATAGGGTTGCCAGCTCTGGGTTAAGAGCTACCTGAAGATTTGGGAGGTGGAGCATGGAGATTGTGGGTTTGGGGAGGAAAGGGATCACATCAGGATATAATACTGTAGAGTTCAGCCTTCAAAGCAGCTATTTTCCACAAGAGAACAGATCTTGGTCATCTGGAGATGAGTTGTAGTAGCAGGAGGTATCCAGGAGCCACCTGGAGGCTGACAACCCTACATAGTCATCAGAATGTCTGTAAACACTTACCGGAACTTGGCTCTGCTGGGAGGCAAGCTAACAGTTTTACCATTTACACATGACCCCCAGTAACATGGAAGTGCCCTATGTGGGTTGCCAGGTCCAATTGAAGAGGTGGAGCCAGGAGACATTGAGGGTGGAGCCAGGAGACACTGGGGGTGGAGCCAGGAGCAAGGTTGTAACAAGCATAATTGAACTCCAAAGGGAATTCTGGCCATCACATTTAAAGGACTACACACCTTCTAAATGCCTTCCCTCCATTGGAAATAATGAAGGATAGAAGCACCTTCCTTTGGGCCACATAGAATTGGACCCCCTGGTCGAATTTTTTTGAAACTTGGAGGGTGTTTTGAGGAGGGGCATCGGATACTATGCTGCAAACCTGGTGCCTCTACCACAAAAAACAGGGGCCCCCAGAGCCTCAGATACCTGTGGACCAATTCTCCAAGATACCCTATGGGAATCCGTCTCCATAGGGAATAATGGAGTCCCCAGAAGACATTTTCTCCCCCCACCCCTGCTTTCTGATGACCCTAAAGCAGGGGGAGGGCCTCCAAACCAGGGGATTCCCTCTGCCGCCACCTGGAGATTGGCAACCCTAGCTCTATGTGAAAACAGGTCCTATATCACTGGGGTTGCTTGTGAGCAAGATTACAGACTAAAGAAAAAACAAACACCCAGGCACAGAAAGATGAAAAAAGGAACAAAAGCAGGCACATTAAGATACAGTCCACAGACACATAAGATATACCACACAGAAGCACAGATAGGGTTTGTAGGCAGCAAGGGTCTTAAAAGGCTGGAGGCGGGGGATGTTTGTCCACACTCTCATATTTGTTCTTGGATATCATAGCCCAACAAAGGCCATTGAGAGCAGCAGTAACAGTCTTTAATTTACAGACCAACTCTGGTTACAGAGAGATACTTAAAGCCCAAAATTATCAGCTTGCTTGGATTTCTCTCTCTAGCCTTTTTTCCCTGCCTCATGGCATGCCTCTTTTATCTGTTAGCTGTAGGGGGCAGGGGACCCCCGGTTTGGAGGCCCTCCCCCTCCAGGGTCATCAGAAAGCAGCGGGGGGGGGGGGGGATGTCTGCTTGGCACTCCATTATTCCCTATAGAGACCGATTTCCATAGGGTATAATAGAGAATTGATCCGTGGCTCTGGGGGGGCTGTTGTTTGAGGTAGAGGCACCAAATTTTCAGCATAGCATCTGGTGCCTCTCCTCAAAGCACCCTCCAAGTTTCAAAAAGATCAGACTAGGGGTCCAAGTCTATGAGTCCCCAAGGAAGGCGCCCCGATCCTTCATTATTCCCAATAGAACAAAGACATTTAAATGTGATGGCCAGAACTTCCTTTGGAGTTCAATTATGCTTGTCACAACCTTGCTCCTGGCTCCACCCCCAAAGTCCCCAGATATTTCTTGAATGGGATTTGGCAACCCTAGTTAGCTGTATTCATGGGCTGAGACTGCCTTCTCCCTGTGATAGTCTCCCCCACTCCCAGAGGGTGGGGATCCTCTTCCCACCTGAGACTCCTTTCCAGTCCTCTCTGCCAGGCTGCTTGTTAGAGTTCCTCTGATCCAGAGCCTGGATTAACCCAGCCTTCAGGTTCTCTTGTCTAAAATTTGCTCTGTTCTGCTGCTGCTGTTGTTGGTTTTTATCCCATATAGTCTGGCCATGAGTGGAACAAGTGTTAGATTTGGACTGGGAAAAAGGATAGATGTGTCTGTGGACAGGGGGAAAAGAGAGTGGGAAATTACTCTTTTGACCTAAACTTTTGGGGAGGGACGATGGCTCAGTGGTAGAGCATCTGCTTGGGAAGCAGAAGGTCCCAGGTTCAATCCCTGGCATCTCCCTAAAAGGGTCCAGGCAAATAGGTGTGAAAAACCTCAGCTTGAGACCCTGGAGAGCCGCTGCCAGTCTGAGAAGACAATACTGACTTTGATGGACCCAGGGTCTGATTCAGTATAAGGCAGCTTCATATGTTCAACTACCTCACAAGAATAATGTGAAAAGGGACTGTGGCTCACTGCCAGAGTATATGCTTTGCGTGTAGAAAGTTCCAGATTCACTCCCTGGCATCTCCAGCTAAAAGATTCCAGAAGAAGGTCATCTTATGAGGCCCTGGAGAATCACAAACAGTCAAAATAAGCAGTACTGAGCTAGATGGACCAACACAGTCCACCGTGGTATAAGGCAGATTTTATTCAGATTATTTATAGCACATTAATGGAACTTTCTTTTATATGATTCAACTTGTGGGCTGGAAACCACAAAAGCATCATGTCCTGATCTAACCTGGTTTGCAGCAGTAGAATCACAAACATTTTCCATTTTTGTTTTAGGTTTCTTTTTTAGAGAAACAGAGTGGCCTAGAAAGGTTGGCCAAAAGCAAAAAGAAGGCAGGCCTCCTGCACCTTTAATACTGGAGTGAACGTCAGTATTTCCCATTTTTTCTCATCCCTGCATGTAGAGCTCTTTCTACAAAAATTACCTGTCTGTGCAAAGTTTCATTTGACCATTCTAGAAACAAAAGTAAGAAAGTGAACATATATAGTAAAACTTCATTTCATCCCAACTGGGTGGGAGATAAAACGTAGGAGCGTAGTGCTGCTGTTTTTCCCACCGAGTCACAGCTGATTTATGGTGACCCTGTAGAGGTTTTAAGGCAAGAGATGTTCAGAGGTGGGTTTGCCATTGCCTACCTCCATATCTCAATCCTGGTATTTCTTGGAGGTCACCCATCCAAATACTAACCAGGACTGACCTTGCTTAGCTTTTGAGATTTGTTGAAACTGGGCTAGTCTGGGCTATCCAGGTCAGGGCATAGGAGATATCACTAATTAAAATCAAATAAACAACAAGATACAGTAAGAATTCTAAACACAAGATCCAAGCAAACGTTTCATCAAGCAATACGAGTGTGATTTATGTGCATATCCCTACTAACTCGTGTATCAATCCTGATAACTTTTTTAGTCCTATGTTTCAGTTTGAAATTACACCCTTGCAGTCCCAAGTTGTTTTTTCACCTCTTGAGAGGAAATATTCAGGACCCCTGTATTTTTTCTTATGCAACTGAAAAAAATACCTTTTGGAGACTGATTTTGTACTGGGAAACAACAGGACAGGAAACAGTTAAAGGGCCTCTTCCCTGGCTATCATCTGCAGTCTACCTTAGCCTGCTTTGGTTTAAAACAAATTGGAGGAAATAACTGCAGAACAATTATTAATGTGTAGTCTGAGCCTGAGGTGATACAAATATACCATGTTTGTTAGAGATCTCTCACACATGCAAATCATCAGGTGATACTGCAAAGATATTCCTCAATAGATAGTGAGGCAGTGTCAATATAATGGAACACATTCAATAGCTTATCTATCAGTGCACCATGGTGCACAAAGTTATGGAAAATTTGGGACTCTGTCTACTCAGCTTTGAAGCTCAACGGAGAGTGATTTGCTTAGAGGTGCTCTCTCTGCTAAGTTCACTACACACAGTTTTTGTAAGGATTAATAAATACAAAAACTGTAAAACAAGATAAGTAACACTAAAATTCTAACAAGTTCCGGGGAAATAAAGACCGAAGTCCTGAGGAAGCTTTACTGGGAATAAGCCCCATTGAATTAACTTCTGAGTAGAACTGCTTAGGATTGATCCCAAAGACACCTTCCTAAATATGAAGTCTCAGGGTTAGAAATGGATAACAGCATGGATTGGCTGGATCAGCCAATTTCAGCTCAGATTTGTCGCAATTGAAGCTTATACAAGAAGTACTCTGAAGCAACAAAAAAATCTAAAAATATCCTGAGTTTATGGGAAACTGTTGATATACTATATGCATCAAACAGGTTGTTTATATGCTTTACCATATTTAGTAGTTAATATATTCCATTATATGTTCCAAAAAATCTACTTCGTTGGAACATAACAACAAAATGTGTTGCTAGAACAACATCTATAAGGTTTTTAGGACTTTGTGAACAATAGCTTTGGGTCAAATAATTGAGCAACCTGTATCAATAATAAATATGCTATGCAATAAGGACTGACTAGTCCTCTGGGATCTTCTCCCAAGGAAGTCCCACTCAAACCATCTATAGTGGATCATGAAGACATTCTGTTTCATTTAAATGGGATTCAAAGAAAGGATGACACTGATGAATTGAGTTTAGAATAAACAGTTAATTATGGATGCTGCAAGTAAATTTTATATGTGTAATTTCCTTCACAAAACATACCAATAAGGGAAACTGCTTTATTTCTGGTCTGCTTATTCAACCAGTAAGCACAACTGGATTCAAAATATAAATAACAATGGCTACAAAATCCAGTTGACATTTACACCAAGTCTCATTGAAGCAGAGTGGTAACAAGGCATCCTGGATCGCGGTCAGTGTGTTTTGAAGAAATTAACATGTTAATCAATGGAGGGGGGGACAAATTAGCAAATCCAAGGCACTGGAAGCTCCTGGGTAAATGAGTGTGCTTTCACAGGTAATATGTTTACTTTTCTCAAGAGTAATTTGTATTTAATAGACAAACACTAGCAGAAACTTGACATATTATCTTACTTGATCTTACTGATTTAATGTTAGCTATAAAACAGAAATGTAATGTCCTTAATTGTGCAAACTCTCCACTTGTTCTTTTAATATGATATATAGAAGGCATCTATTCCCTTTCACCCCCAACCTAACCATACAGTGTATGCAAGCCTGTAAGTACAAAATGTGCATGCAAATCTAATACAAGGTATTTTTAGAAACTAATATTAAAATGTCTGGTTTTTAAAAAGCTAAATAGCTACAGGTATTTTGGTTCCTATAGAAAAGGATGCAGCTATTTTGTGAATGTCTAAATAAAAGTTGTGGGGGGGGATCAGTATTATATATTTCCTAAGTCTGTATGTTGTACAGTAATTTCATAAGATATTATGAAATATGCTTATATGCATGCAGTGTATACACACTTTTTCACTGGTAATCTATGCAGTGAACCTACCTGTGGCTGAAAAATCTTATGGCATTATAAAAATTTCTTGCTAGAACACAGACATATATGTTTAATGATTCATAGGCAAACTGAACAAAAAGAAGGTGCCCAACCCATTTTATGCATTGAGCCACTTAATGTACATAAAATAAAAACTGTAACAATCCAATTGGTCACATGGTTTAGAATA